>NC_056737.1:1077914204-1077919204 GCF_019279795.1 Protopterus annectens
CTATCATAGCATAATAGCCTGTTAAGTGACTGCATATTCCTTTATGCTATGCTGGGTCTATCATCTATCAGATTCTTGATTCTATCATCCATCAACAAGAGCTTCCAATTGTTGTTAAGAAGTCTTGTGATATGGTTGTTCCTGTTAGTATATGGTATTGTTATCCTATTAATAGGAACAATATCACGATCTTTATTGGGTACTGGATAGACATCAGATAGTCTCATCAATGGGGCACCGGAACCTGATCTATGCCAGTCCCCTTCAATGATATCATTGTGCACTTCAGACCTATTGTATCCTCTGGATATAAAATTCATGGTCAGTTGTGTTTTATGATGTTCGTATACCATATTTTGGGTAGTCAATCTGGACACTCTCATAATTTGATTTTTCACTATATTTTTGTGAACATGCTTCGGGTGCATGTTGTTGCGGTGCAAAAGATTATTTTTCCAACAAGGTTTCCTGAATAGTTCTGTATCAAAGCCATTGGAAACCTTGACAACTTTGACATCTAGAAAGTCAATGGCACTTGCAGAATGGGAGCATTCAAAACAAAGAAACCCTGTGGTGCCATTCAAATATGTCACAAAGTCCAACAGCTGTTCAACTGTGCCTCCCCACACAATAAAAACATCATCTACAAACCTATTGTAATGCTTTAGGTGCCTCCTGAACTCAGTGTTATTATTAAGCACAAAAGTGTCTTCCCAATGTGCCAACACCAAATTGGCATAAGTGTTGGCACAAGGGGTGCCCATTGCCACCCCTTTGGTTTGTAAATAATATTGATTATTATAGAGCAATGCGTTATTCTCAAGTATTAGCTCAAGAAGAGACATCCATCTACATATCCTATCACCTGGTATTTTGTTCTTCACTAAAAATAACCTAATGAAGTCCATACCAATGTCATTCATTGGGAGGGTGGCCTAATGGTTAAGGTGTTTGCCTTACAAACACAAGGTGCAGGGTTTGAGTCTCACAAGGGATAATTGGCTAGGCTTAAAATGACTCGCAAGGGCAGTTAGCCTAGTATGAATCAATGAGCAATTCGATATTGAGGTGAACAAGGATTTAACATCGTGTGACTAAAAAGTCATCACTGCAAAAAAGAGGAGAATTCACAAAAATGGAGAGATTCTCCAAAAAATGTGTAGTATCTCTTAAAATCTGCTTGACATCTGTGACTATTGGTTTCAACATCTTATCTAAGTAGATGGACAAAGGCTCGGTGAGCCATCCTCTACTGGATACGATCGGTCTCAGTGGAGGATCTAGAGGTTCTTTGTGGATCTTAGGGAGACCTCTAAAGGAAGGAACCAAAGGATTATCAACTAAAAAATACTTGTAGAGATCATTGTCAATGACATTAGTTATCAACAAATCATATAGGCACCCATGTACACTTTTAATCAAATTATTGAGGTCATAATTATGTAAAGGAAGATATGTCTCACTATCCAATAGCATAGACTCCATCTTTTCACAGTACATCGATCTATCCATGATGACCACAGCACCTCCCTTGTCAGCTTGTCTGATTACAATTTTGTCATTATTTCTCAAGCTGACTATTGCTTCCCTTTCTTCTATTGTTGTATTAAAAAAACCTGGTTTAATATGTTTATTATTATATAAATCAAAAATCTCACTTTCACAGGCTTGCTCAAACGCCTCTAATAGAGGATGTTGTTGGGGCATAAATGTGGAAGGTTTCCTAAATAAATTAAGTTCATTTCCCCTAATGTTATGGGTGTCCTGCCCATATAACAACTTCAAGCCTAAATTCCTAGTAAAAACCTTATCAACAATAATGTCTGTACGATCATTGCAACTGGAGGGTATAAAACCCAGTCCTTTATTTAAAACAGATAGTTCATGTGTATTTAGAACATACCTAGAAATATTAGTTACTAAGTCCTGGAAGTTTGCTTCATTACTTTCTTCGTTTGTTGGAAGACGTCCTCGGTGCTCTTCCTCTTTACTGCCCTGCCCTGTGGAGACCAAGTCCTCCTCTCGAAGGGTTTGAAGGGCAGCGGAAAAGAAGGATATCCTTCACCCACACCAAATACTTCATCTTCTGCAGAAATTACAAAGGGATCTATGGATGGTCGCTTCCTGCGTACATCATTCCCCTTATGTTCTAAAGGGACATCTGGTGTCGTTTGAATGTCAGTATTTGCCTGCCTCTCAGCATGTACAATAGCTTCAACAACTACTTGTCGAGGTTTAGAAGTCACTGAAGTTGTGTTCCTATCATCAGAACTCAAACACGCTGAGATGGGTGGATCAATCACTTCACACGCACTTCTTGATGTCGTCGTCAAAGGGGCGGATCCCTGTTCAGGGTCTCGTTGAATGATAGTCGATCTTAAAGGCACAGAATTAACATTCTTAACGTTGTTGACATTGTTCGTGTTGGAATAAAACTTATCATGGGGCCAGGAAAAGACCTGACCCTTTTGGAAATCCAGAAAGTCCCTCTCAAGCTTCCTTTTCTTGTCCTGTAAGGACTTAGTATCGATAGAAGTTAACATGAGCTTGAGGTCAGTGGATAGCGTAGATAGTTCTTGGTGTCCCAAAAGCCCTATTAACTCGTTCTCCAGGCTTTTAACTTCAGCAACCAAATCATTAGCAACAATCTCATATTGCTCAATAAGAATTTTAATGTATGCAAAACTAGTGTCCAGGTTCAATTTCTGCCACTTGGCTAGAAGCTCAGGTTGCGTTGTACCAAACGTGGGCATTTTCAATACCCTTAAGCCCCTGGGAACTAGTTTGAAGCTGAGACACGCTTCCATGTGCAACTTCTGCCATTGCACATTACGCAGCTTCTGTAATTTATTCTCCAACTTCCTGGTAACAAGTATAACATTCATATTTTGTTTAAAATTGTTAGCAGTGCCTTCAACATTATTCAAATCACTAGTTGTCACCTTAAGTAGTGGATTGGGCAGTCATGACAACTAAATCTTCCAAACTGAAAGTTTTGGCAACTCCAAAAACGCCAGGTCAATTAACCGATGTAGCAGCCATATCCCAGCAGGAATTAATAGTACAAGTCATATGGGTGAACATAGGTTAGCGTTCCCTATTCCAATCTCTAATGAAATGAACTGGATTAGGAATATTATGTTGGAAAATTGGAAAGTTATATATGGCAATAATGATTTATGTTCGATTATTGGTAAAGTTCCATTATTTACCTATAAGAAAACCATTAATATTAAATCTATTGTGGAATCTGTTAAGCCTACAAATAATGAGAATTGTCGGTTTGGCACTTTTTCGTGTAATAGTTGCAGACAATGTAGGTTTATTTCAGGAAATGGTATTTATTATTTGAAACATCAAAATAGATTTATATATAGTAAGGGACATTATACATGTAAATCACAAAATGTGGTTTATCTGGCCATATGTGATTCCTGTGAAGGATTTTATATAGGAAAAACTATCATGGCACTGCATAAGCGAATATATGAACAAAATTTGGCCATTAAGAAAAAGGACCAGTCTAATGCACTAGCTAGGCATGCATTAATGTGTACTGAATTTAAAAAGTTTAGATTTTCAGTGATAGAACAGGTAAAATCAGATCCATTTTCAGGAAATTATAAAGTGTATTTGGAATGTAAAGAAGCGTTGTGGCAAATAGTACTTAACGCAGATTGTCATCCTGGGCTGAATGATGTTATCAACATTAAATGTTTTTTACAAATGAATAGAATTTGATATTTAATTAATTCATTTATTCATTTGTATGATCACCTTAAGTGTTTTTTGTAATATTTTTTACAACATTTGTTTTAAACAAGTTTTTTATGGTAATTGAATAATTATGGTCATGTGATTCTATGTATTAGTATTTATACAAGTGTGTATGGAGTGAAGAGCTTTTCTGAAGAAGTTCATGAATTAAATTTGAACGAAACGCGTAAAAGGAAGCTTTCTTTTTTGGCTCAAAGTATTTCCACTGTGCATGTTTGGTGGTGTCTTTACAAAGTTTGGTTCGTGTGCATTTTGTTTCAACAACGTTTTGTGTTCGTCCGAATATGACAGAGGAAGGAATGAGCCAGGAAGATTTACTGAATTTAAGTATTCACTCGGTTCCTGAGTCGGGAAAGACTTTGCAAGAAATTATAAATACTTCAGTTGTAGAGGCTGTACGTGAAGTTTTTGCCCGGCACAAAGGAACTGGTAATGCCACTACTACTAATGTACAATTACCTTTGGTTTCTAATTTTCCTACAAGCATCTTGAGTCATGAAAATGGTAAAGGAATTGGTGTGTCGTCACGTCCGGTTTCAAATTAGACCGACAGTGCAGTTACAGAAATGGGAGAGACGAGAGAGGGGGATGGTATGTCGTGATAAAGTATTTGAACAGACTTTCAAAACAACAGACAATCCTTTCTCTGGAACTACTGTTTCTTGTGATTTACAAGCAGGTGCGACAGAAAACAGTGTTAACGTAGACTTATTTGCTGCATGTAAGTCAGACATTTATCTTTTGGAGAGACTATGTTCTAAATGTGTATCGCTACAATTAGAAATATTTTATTCAGAAGAAAATGTTCGTCTGAAATGTGTCCCTTTTGGTTTAAGGTGTTTTAAGTTTCCTAACTGTGTAATACAAGGGGACCAACTTTATAGTCAGTTGGTTGATTTGTTCAACAACACTGGCCTTGATTTTATGAAATTGTTGATTTAGCACTATAGAACAGAACTTTGTGGTTTAAAGGAGCAAACTGAACAGTTGGATACCAAAATTAGGGGCTCGGGTGTTTTCACTCAGCTTGCGACTCTTTATTTTGGTATTAATGCCAAACTTGATAGAATTTGAGCTTCAATAGTTGAAAGAAAACGCAAGACGTTACAATGGGATGTGCTTGCGTATAACAACAACAACGCTTATCCGATCAAGAAAAAGACTTTGGAGGGGGTTAATGGCAATGTTTGTACTGATAATTTTTTATCTGGTCAGCAAAATCA
>NC_056737.1:1077924204-1078029204 GCF_019279795.1 Protopterus annectens
TAAGGTCTTTAGATTGTTGTAGGGGGTAATGAGGGTAGATAGTATAGTGGTACTGGTAGGATGGTCAAGGGTTTTGTGGGCAATGGTTAGTTGGTGGAATTTAAGCTGATTTTGTAATTCAAGCCATCCTAGTTGCTTTAGGTTAATACAGTGGTAGGTTCTGAAAGGGTTACCTGTAGCAAATCTGGCTATGTTTTTGTAGGAGTTTTCCATTTTATTAGGGTTGTTTTTAAAGAGATTAGTATATATGGGTGAGGCATAGAGGAGAGTAGAAATTAGATGGGTGTGAGCAATAGTTATTCTAGCTGTAGGAGAGAGGAAGGGTTTGATCCTGTAGAGAGAGCCCAGTTTCCTATTAACAGATTTTAGGGTATTGTTAATATGTGTGTCTCTATGGTGATACTTAGTAGTTTGGTAGTTGGGTCTGGGGATATGGGAGTACTGTTATTTGATGTTACTGTGAAGTCTGTTGTGGGGGGGGGGCTTACAAGTAGGAGTGAAAAGGAGGAGTTTTGTTTTTTTTGGGGTTCAGAAGGAGACTGGGTATAGTAAACCATTGTTCAGCTGTGTTCAAGACCTTTTGGGTAAGGGAGTGAAGTTCAGATGTAGATGTGGCTGAGCATACAAGTGTCGAATCGTCTGCATATTGTATGCATGTAGCTTGGGGGGTTGCTAGGTGACGGTCGTTGATAAATATAGAAAATAGGAGAGGTCCTAATATGGACACTTGAGGGACCCCAGATGGGTAGATAGAGTGTTATGCCAAAGCACGGCCTGCTGTCTGTTGTCCTGATAGGATTGGAACCATTTTATAGCTAATGCATCTAGTGACAGAGACTTGAGGATATTTATAAGTATCTGGTGATTTACCATATCGAACACCTTAGACAGATCTATAAACAGTGCAGAGGAAAGCATATTGAGGTTACGGTTTCTGTTGATAGTCAGTGAAGGAAAGGAGGGCAGTTGTAGTGCTGCGGGAAGGTCTGAAACCATGTTGAGAGATGGAAAGTAAGTTATTTTGGATTAGGTGGTTAGCAATTGTGTATGGATGCATTTTCCCACGATTTTTGCTCATGGAGACAGTAGGGCAATGGGATGGTAATTGGAGAGTTCAGTGGAGTTTCCTCCCTTATGAAGGGGGATAATATGGGAGACCTTTCATATTCTAGGGATGTGTCCTTCACTGATGTTTCTATTGATAAGAATGGAAATGGGGTAGGCAATAGATTTGGCTGCCTTTTGTAGATATTCCGCGGGTAGTTGGTCTGCTGGAGGAGTGCATGGTTTCAGTTTTTGGATAAGGGCAAGAATATATGTAGTTGGGACTGGTTGGAAGAGAAATGGAGGGGGTGGGTTAGTGATAGAGTTGGATATAGATATGTCCTGAGTGGATAACTGACTGGCAAGGGTTTGAATGGCCTCAGTGAAAAAGGTATTAAAGGCGTTAGCAGTCTGCTTGGGATTCTCCTGTTCTGTGCCTTGTGGGTTTGGTGTGATAGATTGACCTGGGTGTAATAATTGATTAATACTTGCCCAGAACTTTTGTGGTTGATTATGGTGAGTCTGCTGGAATTGTAGGTAGTAGTTTCTTTTGTCATTCAGTACAGCTTTTTTAGTTTCATTTCTTAGTCAAGTGAAGGAGAATCTAGAGAGGAAACTATCAGCAATGCTGGTAGCTGAAGGTAAGTAGGTGAGTCAGGAGTGGGAAAGATCAGATATATATCAGGAGTCTGAGATAAAAAACAGATGAGTAGACAGTTGAAGTAAAGGGAAAGTGAGAAAATAAGAGCACGTCTAGGACCTAAGGGGGTTAGTGTAATTACAGAGGAAAATACAGAGGGGTAAGCAGGAGATAAGGGTTGGGATGAGGGTGCCACTTAGTGGGCAGATCTAGTATTGCAGGTAGGTATGTAGGGACATAGCTGGTTTAGAACCACGGAAGGAGTGATAGCTATTAAAGGGGGGTTATAATAAAGTAGAGGAGGATAGTTGGATACAGGGTAGATAGGAGGGGGGGTAAAGGCTGCCGGCTGTTCAGGCTTGTAGCTTACTTTATAACCCCTGAAGCAAGTGGTAGACTGTAGTCAGTTTTACAAACAGGACTTAAGTCAGCCACATACTTTCTTGCTTCCTTGAGAGAGGGTGCAGGGAAAATATGTTGGATGAGACCGCAGATAATTGGATAGGGTCCTTTGTCACCAGGTAGGTAGGTTCTTAGAGACTATATCATAAACAGCGCAATGGAGAGCCAAGTACTTTGGGGAGAAAGAGAAGATAAACGTAGAGGAGAGAAAGAGTTGGCACATAGCAAGTAGTTATGGCAGTTAACAAACAAAAAGCTTACATGAAGACACAATTATTAAAATAGCTTATATACATGCCCTTAGTTCTGAGAGAGGTTGTTGGAATCAGTTGTAAGCTTAGTAGTACTGTAACATTATAAAGTAGCAAAGGCACTGTTAATAGGCTCAGTAGGATAGACCATGTGATGACTCTAAGTTACAATTCATACGTATAATGCAGTAGAACAGATGGAGTGTCATGTATCAAAACAATGCATAGTTTAAAACAGGAGTCTAGACTATAATCCCCAGATTTGAGTTGGGGCAAACTAGTAGGCAGGTTCAGAACCCACCATTAAACAGTAGACCAGAAGGTGAACAATACATTCATATTCTCACATAGAGTACACCATTTACACTAATTTATTTATTTTATTTTACATTTGTTTACCGGGATAGTTCGACTGGATACATGTCCATTTTCAGTGGAGGCCCGGGGAGAAAAGCTCCACAAAGACAAACTTGCATAGATTACACAGAAGTTATCATACAATTATAAAAACAGTGATTATATACAATGGGTTAGTAGTGTTCCCTAGTAGGGACTCAATTGTCATGGACAGACAAAAGTAAGAGACATCAGATTGGAAGCAGAGCTTGGTGATGTAGTTACAAGTTATGATAATTGCAGAATATGCTTTTAGTTTATAACTTAATCAGGGTTGGTACATGGGCATAGCCAATTCACTTTGAGATATTGTTTGAGGTTTTTTTTTGAAGAGACTTTTGGAGGATTGTAGGGTTATACAGTTTGGCAATGAATTCCAGGTTTTGCCAATGAAGTTGGCAAACAAGAGATTCACCAGCAGAGTTATTAGCCTTGTGGGTTTGGACCAGTAGTTTATCGGCTGACCGTAGGGATCTTAGATTGCTATATGGCTTGATAATATTTTTAAGTGAGGGGGTATCCTCAGGGTGGTGCAAAATTTTGTGCACTATTAAGAGTTGATTGAACTGAATTAAGCTGGGCAGTTCTAGCCACTCTAGTTGTTTAAGTTTCTGGCAGTGGTGGGTTCTATAGGTGGAGCCAATGGCAAATCTGGCAATATGATTGTAGCTATGGGACAGCTTACCTAGTTCAGATTTGTTGAGGTTTGAAAGTACAGGCGAGGCATATAAGAGAGTAGGTGTGAAAGGGCGATTGCAATCCTAGCCAGTGGGGTTAAAAATGTCTTGTTTCCATACAGTGATTCAAGCTTCTTATTGATGGTCTGTATGGGTTTGTTGACCTATAGGTCAAATTTGAGATTATTGTCTATGATAACCCCTAACAGGTGTGATTATCTGGGGAAATAGTGGTACCATTGTTAGATGTGGCAGAAAATGAAAGTGTGGTGGATCTACTAGTGGGAGAGAAGAGTAGAAGTTTAGTTTTATTGGGGTTCAGAAGTAAGCGTTGATTGGTGAGCCAGTTCTCAATAGTGTTAAATGTATTTTGGGTTAAGATTTGCAAGTCGGATGGGGAGGTGGCTGAGCAGATGAGAGTGGAATCATCGCTAATAACACAATAATTAAGGCTTTGCATTTAATCAATAAGTTATGCACTCACTAGATATGTATGCTATACATATGGATAAAGTGATATTTTAATGTTATTCAGGATAGCATTCTCTAGATACTACTATTTACCACAGCATTCATATTTCTGGTCAGTAAGACCTATCAGATAAAGTAGGGAGCAGAGTATATTACCTATGTAATTATTGGCGAGAGCTGCTGTGGAAGGCTTTAACATTGATTACTTAACTCTTTAATTGCTAGGGCAGACAGCTGAAATACAGCTACGGCCAGTACCCTCTTTCCCAGGACCTAGTTGTGATTGTGGTAGACTGCAGAAAGCATACCTCAGTATAGGTTGGATAAATCATTCAAACATTTAAGAAATCCTAGGCCCACTTACTGATATGTGAAAATATATATGGATTACTGCTAGTGTTAGCAGGTAAGAGTCTAGGGCATGTCAGGGAAAAGTTAAAAGAAAGCACCCTGATCTAAAAGCAGATTTGTACTTCCATACATTAAGGCAGTCTAAGGCCAGCCTTTAATTGCTTTTAACTAGCATCATTACAGCATAAAGAGCCGGGTATATAGCACAGTTTCTAAACCAAGAAGCTAAAATAGACTCTGTTCCCTAATTTACATGTAGTGGACGGCTGGAGGGGAATAATAGCTTTAGCACGCTCAGACTGGCTCCACGTGGGTGGCGCACTCACAAATAGCCATTCCCGGCCGAAAACGGACAAAAACTAACCTACGCACGCTGAGACTAGCTCCACGTGGGTGGCGCAGTTGCATATAGCCGTTCCAGGCAGAGAACGGACTATAACGATCGTCAGTGCGCTCGGATCAGCTCCACGTGGGTGGTGCAATTACAAATAGCCATTCTAGGCTAAAACGGACAGAAAGGATATGTAGTACGCTGAAAGTAGCTCCACGTGGGTGGAATAATGCTACTTGGCAGTTGCAGGCATGTCTGTAAAAATGTAGCACTAACAGCGACCGTTTCAGTCCTATCAAAGATGATACAAGCAGCAGTCTAAAGCAGCCGATTCAGGCTTGTAGGCATGTGGCTGAGCAACGGCAAACATATAAAGGCTCCACGCGGGTGGCGTATTTGCAATAGCCATTGCAGGCTTGCAAACTGTTTAAGAAAAACAGTAACGTAGACAGCAGCAAAACAAATGTAAAATCATTCAGGTACACAGTCACATATACAGCAGCAGGATGCTAGATGAATTAAAGCATTCAATTCACAGTTGCACAGTTTAAGGGAGACAGTACCGTAGGTAGCAGCAAAGCACAAGAAAGAAAAATCATTTAGGTACACAGTCACATATTCAGCAGCAGGATTGTTGTTGGTTGTTGTAGCCTTTAGCTGATGTCAAGTAAAAAGGGAAAGTGCCAATGCAGTGCCAGATACCCCATAAAGACTTCCATGATGGGTGTGTTTTTTTGCTTAGGCCGGGAGCACGACCATTCCTCCAGTTCAATTTGTCAATCATTTGTGCTGAAGATCCTGCGCATCCGTCTGGCCGCTTTTTTACCTAGAAAACTAGCACCTAAAACGGTTAGCTCTTAGAATGCATCCAACTTCGGAGGCCGAACACGAACCTCTGTGAAAGAGGGCCTAGATTCCTAGGCCTTCCTCGACTGCCGCTCCACTTCCTGACACCCTGCCAACTGCCGATCTAGGAGTTGAGGAGTGCTCGGCGGTTCCGTCGACTTCGACCCTTGAGGAAGCCGTTGCACAACCAACGACCGGCACGTCCTCGGAGCTTGCCCCAGACACGGTCGTCAAGGGAGAACCAGTTCTGTGGTACCTCTGACCAGGACCCAGTCTTCGGAAATGTTGTCTTCAAAGTCTGACGCCAGGCCGGTTCCTACCTCCACCCCAGCCAAAAAGAAACAAAACAAAAACAAGCATATACCTCCTCTTCTCCAGAAACCATACCAGATTGGCGGGGTTTCACATCCTCACTAATGCAGGCCTTCATGGCCCTTAGGCCTTCAGCCCCCTCTACTTTGCCTTTATTGAGCCCTAGGCCTGTTTCTGCCTCTTCCCTCCCACCCGTGACCTCTCATGTTAGGGAGGAAGAGCATGATTCTTCCTTTTCTTCCTCAGAGGACTCCATTTCATAGACCTCTCAGATAGCTTCTCCCCAGGAGTATTATTCACCTGATGAAGAATCTGTCGTAGGGGATTCTCCCCCCCGAGGATATTACCTTTGATGAGGCCATCACCAACATGAAAGATTACTTCAAATGGGATACTTCCCAAATGACTGACACCCAAAAGAGGTACTTTGAGCTGCTTCAAGTGGAGTCACCCTCCCCCTGAGCTGTCTCTCCAGTGCTTCCTGCTTACTTGGATGCCTTTAATTCAGCTTCTAAGGCCCCAGACTCCCAGCCTCCAGCCCCCAAGCACCTGACCACTTCTATAAAGTGCCAGAGGCAGACCCAGCTGTTGTTGCCACTGCTCCTGATAAACAGTCCAGACTGCTGCCTTCCGCCTCCCCCCTACCTACTGATAAAGATAGCAAATATATGGATAGGATGGGAACGAAGGTATACACATCCTCCACTTTGGCATTCAGAGCCAGAAATTATCAGACCCACATGACTAAATATGCTCTAGACTTAGTGTCTCAAGCCTCCTCCATGCTGGCTTCTACATCGGACAGTCCCATTAAGGCTGACATGGCCTCCAAACTGTCCTTGGCTCAGCAGGTAGCCAGGCACTCAGTCTGATCCAGCTACGATGCTGCATGAGCATCTGCCTGCTCTGCAGCACCTGTTTCTGTCCTCAGGAGATACTCCTGGCTAAGACTCCAGAATCTACCTGAAGACTAAAGTCCAAAATCTTGGATGCCCCCTCTGGATCAGAACTTCCTCTTTGGAAAACAATCTGCAGATCTCTTCAAGAATCTCCAGGAAAAAATTAAAGAATTACAAGACATCAAGCATCTGCTGGTGTCCCCCATTCCCAAATATTACAAGAACTACTCTGCTAAAGCCACTTTTGTAAGGCGCAACCCTCCTCAGGCAGCTGCCTCCTCTTCCAGATCTAGAAGAGGGGCAAGAAGACCTACTTCATCCAGACCTAATGCACCACCTTCTCAACCCAGACAACCCTTCAGGATAGAGGAGGTCCCAATAATGTGTGACTGCCTGGCCCACCTACCACTTTCTGCACACCTTCCGCACTGTCTCCCCCTCTGGCAAGCCATCACCTCAAATCAATGGGTCTTATCCATTATCCAAAAAGGGTACTTCCTATCCTGGAAAGAAAAAACACCCAGGAGAAGTATTCTTTTTCTCCCCAAAAACAAATTCATCTCCTACCACAAGTCTTGTCAGAACTTCTAAAACTAGGCACCATAGAACCTGGCCCCTCAGGACAGGAAGGAAAGGGATTCTACTTTCATCTCTTCCTGGTCCCAAAAAAAGATGTCCCCTGGAAACCCATTTTAGATCTCTCCTTTCTAAACCTACACCTTCAGGTACCCTCCTTCAAAATACTGTCGCTACCCACTCTGCTGCCTCTTATTCCAGCCAAGGCCTTCATGGCCACCCTGGACCTAAAAGAAGCCTACCTTCACATACCCATCAGGACTTCCCACGGACAATTTCTACGTTTCTCTGGACCATCCTCTCATTTCCAATTTACTGCCTTGCCCTTTGGTTTATCCACTGCCCCCCGAGTTTTTACAAAGTGCCTAGCCCCAGCCATTGCCTTCTGCAGAACGCAGGGAATCCAGATTTTCCATTATCTGGACAACATCTTAATACTAGCAGAGTCCAAAGATACCCTCTGTAGGCATCTGCACTTCACCATGTCCCTTCTGCAAAATCTAGAGTTTACCATCAACCTCCCAAAGTCCTCCTTGAACCCAGGCCAGGACAAGATTTTCCTTGGTTGCAGAATCAGGACAGACAAAATGAAGGCTTTTCTCCCGCAGGACAAGATTCTGTCCCTGACTTCCCACTTCCAGGAAACCCTCCATTCCCAGAAGGTGACGGCAAGGCAATTTCTGCGTCTCCAGGGCTTACTGGCAGCAACCATCCCCATGCTACCATTGGCCAGAATGCATATGCGCAAGCTACAGTGGTACCTCAAAAACCTTTGGTCCCAACACCTACATCACTTAGAACAGGATATTCCCCTCCTTCCCCGTCTGAAGAAAGAAATCAGCTGGTGGGTCCAGCAAGTCCATCTAAACCCGGGACTTCCACTGCAACCACCCACCCCAACCCAAACAAGGGTCTATATTAGAACAACGAAGTTTCAAAACTTCTAATGTTCTATTATCGAACCCTATTCAGCGAAAGCTGAAAACATCGAACATACAGAACAGCAGATTTTTTCCTGGGGAAAAAATTTGCTGTTCCAAAACACATACACACAACACAAGCACACCAAACAAACAACAATCCACGCACATACACCTAAAATCCCACACCTAACCCTACACTACATTATACACACACCACTAACTATCCACTTACCTTAACCCAAACCCTAACTCTAAGGTCCATCACTATCGCACACTCACCTCACACGCCCTAACCCTAACCCTCACGTCCACACTATTGCACACATACCTAACCCGCGCCCTAACCCTTACGTCCACACAGTCGCACACATACCTAGCCCACGCCCTAATCCTCACTAACCTAACCTGCATGCAATCGCACACTTACCTGAACCCGACCCGTAACTTTCCACCACAGCACTGAAAATACCAAAGCAACAGAAACGGACAACCAAATTCTTTCCCTAGGAAAGAATTCGGTTTTCTGTTGCTTCGATATTTTCAGCTTTCACTGAATAGGGTTCGATATTAGAACATTCGAAGTTTTGAAACTTCAATGTTCTAATATAGACCCCCCCCCCAAACAATGCATACAGATGCCTCAGATTCAGGTTGGGGTGCAACTTTGGCATCCTACAGGGTCCAGGAAAACTGGCACCCTTCTCTACAGAGCAAGCACATCAACATCAGGGAAATGACAGCAGTCTTCCTAGTTTTAAAGACCTTTATTCCCCTTCTGGTCCCAGTGACTGACAACACCACGGTTATGTGGTGTCTCAACAAACAGGGAGGAACAAAAGCCTACCAGCTGTGCAGGCTGACCCTGCTGATATGGGACTTAGCCTCTTGCCACAACCTGGTCCTGCAGGCGACCTACATCCTCTCGCAGGACAACAAGCAAGCAGACCTCCTAAGCAGGACCTCCTCACCACAGCACGAATGGATGCTGGACGGGGGAGGGGTCTTCCTAGAAATAGTCCACCAGCGAGGTACTCCACAAGTAGACCCGTTTGCCTCCCCCCAGAACAGACAGCTGCAGAGCTTCTGCTCAGACACACTCCCCTCTAAAATGGAAAGTGGACACTTTCAGCATCTCCTGGAAGGGGAAGTTTCTTTATGCCCCCCCCCCCTTCCAGTGATCCAGAAAGTCGTCCTGAAAATACGGAAGGACAAACCAAAAATCTTATTAGTGACACCCTACTGGCCAAGGCAGCACTGGTTCCCCCTTCTCAACCTAGCCAAGGGCAGTCACTACAAGTTACCCTACAAGGTGGACCTATTGACACAAGGAACTCAACTTCACCCACACTTGCAGATGTTATCCCTGACTCTGTGGGTGATAAACTTTCGATCCCCTTCAGACCACCACTACTCGGAGGATGTGCTTTCAGTCCTGAGGGAGGCAAGGAAACCTACCACCTGAAAAACTTACCTAGCTAAGTGGGAAAGATTTACCAAGTGGTGTCTGGACAAGAGAAGGGAGCCTTGTTCAGCGGATGCCCTCCTTGTTCTCACTTGTGTGTCAACTGATTAAAAGCGGACTTACTCTTCAATGAACATACACCTTTCCGCTATATCAGCCTGCTTGCCCCTGGATCCTCCATTGCTAGCCAGGCTCGATGTAAAGCTCTTCCTTAAAGGGGTCTTAGACATAAGGTCACCAAAGAAACCTATCCCCCTGCCCTGGGACCTCAATTACATCTTGGAAAAAAACTAACCCAGCACCCTTTTGAACCAGCCTGGGTCTTCATCTTTACAGATGTTTACTTGGAAAACCGTCCTGCTGGTGGCTATCACTTCAGCCAGAAGGGTCTCGGAGTTGCAAACCTTAATGGCCTGCCCTCCCTACACCACCTTCTACGAAGACTGAGTCATCCTGTGAACCAATCCCTCCTTTATGCTCAAGGTGGTCAATGACTTGTCTGTAAACCAGTCTATCCACTTACCCACTTTCTTTCCCTCCCCCACTAGTGAAGGGGAGAGGATACTGCACTCCTTGGATGTGCACAGGCAACATAGATTTTACCTGGACAAAACCAGAACCATTAGGAAATCTAACCAGCTCTTTGTCTCCTTTCACCTCAGAGCCGTGGGCAAGGCAGTCTCCAAACAAACCATTGCTTGCTGGATCAGGAAAACTATTTGTCTCTATTTACTCCCACTGGAGGTTTTTTCCATGGCGAGAGTAAGGCCCATTCCACTAGGGCGGTGGCCGCCTCCAAGGCATTCATGAAAGGTCTGGACACGGCGTCCGTCATGGAAGCAGCCACTTGGTCCACTATCTACACTTTCATCAAACATTACAAACTGGACCTAGTTTCCAGAGCTAGGGCAGGATTCGTCAGGGCCATCCTACAGGGCTTTGTAGAATCCTCTTCAGCATCCATCTCCCTTTCATGCATCTAAGCTGTGGTACTCTCCCACAACTAGAATACTACAACATAGGAATAGGACATAGAATAGTTGTGTAAAATCTTACCATAACCATAGATGTCCTTCTCTTCCATATTGCAGTATTCTTTTCCACCCACCATTACCCGCTATACTTAATCCTTTAGTCCCAACTAAATCCCGGATATAATTAAGCTACTAAATGACACCAAGCCCACACACCTGTCCCCACTGGCATTCCTCCTGCTGGGCCTTCTTCTCTGCCTGCTGGGCCTTCTTCTCTGCCTGCTGGCCTTCAAGATGTTCATCGTGTTACACTGCTGCAGTCATCACACTTGGGTTATCCTGCCGTCAGGCAGTCCCTGCAGTCGGCCAGAATTCCAAAGTCTTGGTCCGGCGTCTGTTGCTGTCGCTTCTTCCCTGATGTCAGTGCGTCAGGGGTATATAAGATGCATCCGACACCATTTTCTTCACTCTTTCTTGCTGAGCGGTGCCCGAAACAGAAGCAGTTCGCAAGTGCCGGTCGGCCGACTCCTGAGATTTTCGAAGTCGAATTTCAGATCCGAAGTCTTCAATAAAGCTAAATACCCCGTTAGGTAAACTTTTTTCTTGCCTCAGACCGATGTCAGAAAAAGTTAATAATTGTATTTCTTGTGGAAAGCAAATGCCTCATAAGGACTTCCACTCTTACTGTATTCCATGCCTACGCCCTGATCACGACGTCACTAGTTGTCAGTTTTGTGCTAGATTTAACAAACGTACCATTAAAAGGCGTTTTGATTTTGCTTTGCACTACTTTGGCCGAAGGTTCAATTATACTATGCCGTCGGCTCAGCCGACGACCGCAATACCAAAACAACGCAAAGATAAGTATAAAGACAGACATCCGAGGTCCAAAACCGATGACAAAGCCTCTTCTAGGCCAGTCGCCGGTTCTCAGTGAGGTGCTTTCGCAGCCCCTGACACCTGCTACCTCAGAGCCACAGGCCGCCTCGGTCTCCCATGTGGAGACAATTAGGCCTCTGGAAACTCAAGGTATTGGGCCGATGGAAACTAATCCCTCAGATGGGTCCGGAGCCGCTGAGCAGGCATCGGCTTCTGAAGGTGTTTTCAGAACTTCACAACTTACCATTAAAACTACAGCCAAGACAAAAGTACCATTAAAGACAAACAAGTACAGCATTCTCCTGGACAAGCCTCCATGCCTAAGAAACAGATGCTTAAAATGGCCGAAGACCTCATTACTCTAATCAGGGGTTCCCATCCCCCTCCTGAGAAAAGGCCTAGGCAGGATACAGACTATGATTCTTCTGATCAGTTTTCCATTTCCTCTGATTCCTCTTCAGACCAGGGGTACTCTACTCCCCTATGAGGACTCTGATGCTGAAGAATCTATCCCTTCATCCTCTCTTCCTGAGGATTATTCTTTTGGGGAAACTTTACATACCATGAGGGAGCATTTCCATTGGGAAAGTCAGGATTACTCAGAATCTAAGAAAAGGCTCAGAGATTTCCTTCTGTTGACTCAGCACAGGCCCCTGGCTATTCTGTCTGTGCTAGATATTGTGGATGATGTGTTCTCTGAATCCAGCCTATCTCCCGATTCCTTGCCCTCTGCACCAGTCAAGCCAGACAGGTACTACAGAGTCCCTGACTCTCACAAGTTTCTTTATAAAAACCCTTCTGCTGATCCAGAAACTATTTCCCAGGGTCCAAAAGGGGTTAAGCTTCCATTGCAAAAAATCCAGTACCCTCTGACAGAGATTCCAGAGCTTTGGATAGATGGGGGAAGAAAGTATACACTTCTGCAACTTTAGCAGTAAGAGCTTTAAATTGCCAGTTTCACATGCTTAAGTACGAACAATATTTAATGGCTCAATTAAAACAGAAAATGCTTGCAAACTCAGAAGCTCCTGATTGTAAAGAAATGCAGGATTTATTGCATGCAGTTGAAACAGGTGGGAAAACATACTCTGCAATGTGGCTTTGATTCTCTAGAGGCCTCTTGTAGAGCCGCAGTTACAGGTTCAGTGATTTGAAGGCATGGTTGGTTAAAAGAACAGAGTTTACCTGATCATGTTAAGGCAAAATTATTGGATGCTCCTTTACAGCATGATACCTTGTTTGGTGTTAAGGCAGAAGAAGTGTTAAAGAAAATGGAGGATAAAGCTAAATCTATGCAAACAGTCAAGGATTTCTTACAGGTACAGCCACCTCGATTTAGCAGAAATTGGCATACTAAAAATTGGTCCTTTCCAATGTCAGACAGGCCACAGAGAGGCAGATACAGACGTCCAAGAGGCAGATCTCAACCCCAAGGCTCCAACAGACAATGACAGTGGGGCACCTCAACCCCAAAAGGAGGTGAGGACAAGTCTCAACCTTACAGGAAACAGTCACAATGACTTTCCTCTTCGTACGCCAAGCACTTGCCTTTTGGAAGCCCCCTTGGGGGGGAAACTAGCACTTTTTTCTCAAAACTGGCAAACAATCACCCAAGACAAATGGGTTCTAAATATTGTGTCTCAAGGTTACAGGTTCCACTTTCATACTTTACCAAGGCTAAAAAGAATGCCAGACCTGCCATAAAATCAATGGGCAGAGGCACAGAAACAAATTTCCGCCCTCCTGGATATGAGAGCTATTCAAAAAGTACCACACCAGGAACAAGGACAAGGATTTTACTCAAGACTCTTCCTGGTCCCCAGAAAGGACAAGGCCTGGAGGCCCATATTAGATCTTTCAATTCTAAATACTTACCTGGATATTCCGAAATTCAAAATGTTGACATTACAGCAGCTTCTACCCATGCTGGGCAAGAATGCTTGGCTTGTTACTCTGGACCTCCAAGAGGCATACCTGCATGTCCCTATCAGACAAAATTGCAGAAGATACCTCAGATTCAAAGCTGGTACAATGCACTACCAATTCTCTGCACTGCCCTTTGGCTTATCTACTGCACCCAGGGTCTTCACAAAGTGCCTGGCACCAGTAATTGCCTTTTGCAGACAAAAAGGAATTCAAATATATCCATACCTGGACGACTGCCTCATTCAAGCAGAGACAAAGGACATTCTTCTACAATATCTGGCGTTTGTAAAAAGGTTGCTAACTTCTCTAGGGTACACAGTAAATGAAAAGAAGTCAAAACTAGTACCCTCACAACAGATTATATTCCTGGGTGCCAGCTTAAATACAACGGCCCAGATGGCTTATCTCACGCCAGACAAACAGGTTCAACTAACTCAATATTTCCAAATACTGGCAAAAAAGTCCCATCTCCCTGCAAGAAAAATTCTGCAGGCCCTGGGATTCATGGCAACTTGCATACTACTAATACCATATGCCTGACTGCATATGAGGAAACTACAATGGTACCTAAAAAGTGTTTGGACTCAGCACTCTCACAGTTTAGAAGCAGTGATACCACTGATTCCCTGTCTACAACAGGAGTTTCGATGGTGGGCACAGGCATGTCACCTAAACAAGGGTCAGCCTATCTCCCTACCCACAGCCAGGCAGACTCTAACAACAGATGATTCGGATTACACCTGGGGAGCATACATGGCAGGAAAATGCATTCAGGGCAAGTGGACCACAGACCAGATGCATCTTCACATCAATCAAAAAGAGATATTGGCTGTGCAAAATGCCCTAACAGCTTTCAAGGACCTTCTGCATCCAGGACAATTACTATTAAAGACAGGCAACGCCACAGTAATGTGGTACATAAACAAGCAAGGAGGCACTCATTCTTACCGCCTTTGCAGGCAAGCCATGACCTTGTGGAACATAGCTCTAACGTACCAAATTCACCTGCAAGCACAATTCCTGCCAGGAAAGAAAAATACTCTGGCAGACTATCTAAGCAGAAATATCATGGACCCTCACGAATGGAAATTGAATCCACAAATCTTCAGCATGGTAACGCAAAAATGGGATGTAAAAATGGGGATGCCCAGACATGGATCTTTTTGCCTCCCCACTGAATTGTCAACTACAAAAATTCTGCACAAGGACTTATCACAAACAAGCATGGAAAGTGGATGCTCTTTTGTTCAGCTGGAAAAACCTAAAAGTTTATGCCTTCCCTCCTCTGCCTCTCCTTTCAAAGGTACTCCTAAAAGCCAGACAAGAGAAACCACAGATGATCCTGATTGCTCCAGACTGGCCACGTCAGCACTGGTACCCTATCTTAAGGAACCTAGCACAAGGCCCGCCATGGATTTTGCCTCAAATTCCACACCTTCTGACTCGACAAAACAATCGGATCCTGCACGGTCAGCTCAAAACCCTAAACCTGGCTGCATGGCAGATATATTAGTCAAACAGGCAACACCTCTCTCTAAAGTGGTTATGGATGTCATTTTGGAGGCCAGGAGGCCTAGCACCAGGAAAGCTTATTCAGAAAAATGGAAGAGATTCTGCGCCTGGAACCAGGCTCAAAGCCTAGACCCTCTTGTTCCAAACATTCCTCAGATTTTACAGTACTTAACTGCGATGCTGGACAGAGGCCTATCCTTCTTATCAGTTAAGATCCACCCCTCTGCCATTTCAACACATTACAACACGGATCCTCCTTTATTCTCTCATCCCTTGCTAAAGCAGTACCTCAGAGGGGATAAAAACATAAGACCGCCCAGGAGAGCACCAACTTTGTTTTGGAAAAACTGACCCTGCCACCTTTTGAGCCAGCCAATACAGCCGATCTAAAATTTTTATCATGGAAAACAGCTCTGCTCCTGGCAGTAACTTCAGCACAAAGAGTCTCAGATCTACAGGCATTAGTGGCAGTGGAACCTTTTATAATTTTTCATCAGGACAGGGTTTCTTTAAGGACAGACCCTACCTTTATGCCAAAGGTGGTATCTAGTGTGGCTCTTAACCAAACCATCCATTTGCCAACTTTTTATCCAAACCCCCAGAATAAAGGGGAGAAACTTCTGCATTCTTTGGACATATACAGGCAGCTACGCTTCTACTTGGACAAAACAAAACTATCAGAAAAAACTGAGCAACTGTTTGTAGCATATGCTGCAGGATCACAGGGCAAGGCTATCTCAAAACAGACTGTATCCAAATGGAAAAGGCACTGTATTCGTTACTGCTGCACACAGCATGGGAAATCGGTCCCAAATAGCATCAGGCCACATTTCACCAGGGCTACAGCCACTTCAGCGGCCTTTCTCAGAGGAGTACCTACTAAGGAAATTTTGGAGGCTGCAACTTGGAGTTCAGTGCACACCTTTACCAAGCATTACCACCTGCCTCTTTACTCTAAATCCAGAGCAGGATTTGCCACTGCAGTTCTGCAGGGTCTCATAGCCAATCCTAACTCTTTATAGACCAGCCACCCAACCTTAGCTTTGGGATTCTACCCAAGTATGATGACTGCAGCAGAGTAACACGATGAACATAGTACAGTTTTTTCAGTTTTGTACCTATCATAAATGTAGATGTTCGAGTGTTCACACTGCTGCAGTCCAGGTTACCCTCTCTCCATCCCTTCTGAGCTAGCTGGCCTTATCTATACCTTTCTATCCTATACAGCCTTTGTGGTGTATTTGCTTGTGACTGAAGGTATTGTTTTTTATTTTATATGTATTGCCTACCTACTAGGGGGCACCTGACATCTGGGGCAAGAAAAACTGAAGAAAATGGCGTCGGATGCATCTTGTATATACCCCTTGGCTTACTGACGTCAGGGAAGAAGCGACAGCAACAGACGCCGGACCAAGACTTTGGAATTCTGGCTGACTGCAGGGACCACCTGACGGCAGGATAACCCAAATGTGATGACTGCAGCCGCGTGAACACTTGAACATCTACATTTATGGTAGGTACAAAACTGTACTTTCTGAGGATTGTGCGTGCAGACGTCACATTTAAGGCCCCTGGTTTATGGCCTTACTTCTGACGTCCAACGCATGCTGCAACAGCCAAGTTGAAGCTTTTGTATAGTTGCCGACGTACGAGTCGCCCGGCAGGAAATCCCTCGACTAGAATACTGCAACATGGAAGAGAAGGACATCTATGGCTATGGTAAGATTTTACACAACTATTCTTTTCCCATGTTAGTCATTATATATGATTTTGTATGTGTTTTTAAGTTTAGGTATTTCTTTATTTAAATGAATTGTTAATTATTCTACTTAAATCTTGCGAATGTGACAGAATACTCTGTAAAGTTAGCCGGTCCTGTTGTGGAATTTTGTATGTTGTTTCTATTACTTACATATCTAAAACTTTTAGTTCTTTGATACATTGGAGCCAACAAACAAATCCCTTCTGGTCCCAGGAATTAATAATTTCTCTATATAGTTTGTGGAAAGTTCTTTGTGACTATAAATGGTGGTAAAAGATCAAACCAGATTTTTAAATCTATATTTGCATTAATAATTTTCCTAAATGAGTCAGTGTAATAATTGTACGAGTTTTAGTGGGTTTAGTTATGTTATATTGCATACTAATACATAATATGTGCCATGGCAAATTGTTTTTATTTGTTAAGTGAAATTTTTTTTGTAAATCAAATTCATTTATTGATATTACAGTTGTTAATTCTTTCCAATTTGCAGAGTCATTTGGACTTATCCAATCTGAGATTGTTTTAGATATTGATGCTTTTATATATGTTTCTATATCAGGAAAATGTAATCCTCCCTGTTTCCATGGTCTGATATGATGTATTAAAGCTATTCTGTGTCTTTTGGGGAACCATAAACATTTTATTAGGCATGAATTTATTCCTTTAAGTGTATTCCTCTCTGGTAACAGTGCCAAGTCTATGTATGGGATCTTGAGCAGTCAAACCATATCTCAAGCAGTTTACTTCATGTTCTCTTCAGCCTGTGGCTCTTCGAATCCGCTTCACATCCGACACGGACGTATTTTCCAGCTGTGGCTCCGAGCTCCAAGCACCTCCCCTTACCCATAATGCCTTCCTGTCTCCCTTCAGATCTCGTTTGCCACCTTGGAGTGCGCAGCGTGGTCACCAAGCCCCAACATTAGTTTATTATAGGTTGGTCTTTTTTGGTGGTCTTAGCTTTCTCTTCACTTTACTTCTCCGTCAAACCTGTCTACTTAAAAAAAAAAAAAAAAAAAAAAAAAAAGTTACAAGTTAGAGTAGTAGTAGGCCTTCTTCCCTTTCTTTCCTTTGTGTCTGTGTGTGTATATCTGGTGAACCCACGGACTGAGGCCGCGAAGCCCAGGTTCAAAAAATGCACAGTGTGTGGCTATAAGCTTTCACCAGCTGATGGCCACACTCTGTGCGTGGTTTGTTTTCTGGGTTGCACACCTCCAGTGCCCCTGTCCTATTGGATTTAACCCAAGAGCATTTAAGGACAGGCGGGACAAATTGATCCTTAAGGGCTTGTTGCCCTGTTCTGCTGGGACCACAGTCCCTTCTTCCCGTGCGGGAAAAGCAGCATCTGCTGCTTTTTCTTCCTTCCTGGCCTCTGGGACTCACACTGCCATCAAAGAGGCCCAGGGAGGGGGATAAATCTAAAAAAGACCATCCTCACAAGTGGTCCTGTCGCAGGCCAGCCCACCGCCGAAGTCTAAGCCTGCTTCCCGTTGCCTCAGGTCCCCAAGGTTTTCACCTGAGCCCGAGCTGCCAGCTAGCCGGTCTCGTTCTAGGTCCCTCTCACGCCACCAGCACTCCCGCCCTTCTTCGGCGGCGTCCTCCCGCTCCACCCGGAGCCTCTTGGAAGCAGAGATGGACACGATGGTGAGGACATTCATCTGCACTCAAATCCAGATTGGGGGGGGGGTTTACCGGGTCGTCTCCCACCGGAGCAGGTCCTTTTTTGCCCATGTTCCATCCTATTACTCCTTCTCCGATCCGACCTTCGGATTTGTAGTCGTTGGATCCGAGGACCGTCTGAATCGAGGGGTCAACGCTGATGGTACTGTGTACCTCGCCGCCAGAGGTTACCTTGAGTGTGTCTGATCCGATTAATTCGGATCCGAGCTCTCGGAGCCGGAGCCTCGAGGTCACGTCTGAGGGGGGGGGTGTTCTCTTCTCCGAGCCTGTCGGAGAGGAGCATGCCTCTTAGCAGCTCGGCTCCAGCAGGCATGGCTCCGACTCCCATGTCGGGCCAAGGGGGAGTGGCTTCTGCCTTTTCTGTCCAGGAGGCCCATTCCCCCTCTGCGTTCGACATGATGGAGAGGGTTCTCGCAGGGTTGAGGCCTCAGACCATCTCGTCCTCAGAATCCATCCAGACCCCTCTGGCTTGGAGTGTGGTTCTGACCATCTTGCCTTCTCAGGGGCAGCTCGTAGACATAGTGCCCCAGGCACTTCCACTGTTGGAACAACCCGTTTGCGAGGCCTCCCCAGACAGTCCCCCTGAGGAGGCCCCCCGCAAACATGCGCGCAAGAGGAGGCACTTGGATTCTCCCCAGAGTCCCTCACGGAGGAAACGGACTTTAATGAAGGGGAAGGTTTCCCCAAGGTCACCCCCTGAAGATGTCTCCTTTGGAGACTTCTTGGAGATCCTTCGCCAAAGAGGGGGTAGTCCGCCCCAAAACCGACCTCTGAGTCCATGTTCCTGGAGGCATTCGGCTCAGGCCCATCTACCTCTTGGGTGTCCCCTCTGGCCGATCCACTTGTGGAGTTAATAACATCTAGGGCTTGAAAGGAGATGGATACTATAGAGCCAATCCCAAAGCGTCCGGACAAGGTCTTGACTCCCCCTCCCCCCAGACAAGTTGTATTGGTACAAGGGGTCCCCTGTAGATGCTGTGATCGTGGCAGCGGCCACCAAGAAGGAGCTCCATGGTCCATCCTCCTGAAAGAGAGTCAAGGACGTTGGACTGTTTCGGGAAGCGAGCTTATGCTTTAGCGACCTTCTCCATGAGGGAACTGAACTGTTTGATGCACATTATCCGACTCCAGAGAGATCTAGTCAAGGAAATCAGAGAGTCTACCCCAGAGTCCATGTCAGCAGACGGAAAGACTTTCGATGCACGAATGGCCACCCTTAAAGCTGTAGCGAATACATCCATGCTTCTGCTCTCCCATGCCACGGAGGGAGCCGCATGGGCGGCAGGGACAGGCATTGCCATCAGGTGTCCCACCTGGCTCTGCTTATGTCAATTTTCGGAGCCCTTCAAGGAGTCTTTTACTAACGCCCAATATGATGGATGTTCTTCGTGTTTCACTGTTGCAGTCATCACATTTGGGTTATCTGCTTGCAGTAGCCCTCAGTCGATCTGATTAACAAAGTCTTGGGTCCTGCATCGGTTGCTGTCTCTTCTTCCGTGACGTCAGGTCGTCAGGGGTATAAAACATGAAGCCGACGCCATTACATCAGTCTTTCTTGCCGTGCTGTGCCCGAACCAGAAGCAGTTCGCAAGTGCCGGTCGGCCGACTCCTGTAATATTTGAGTTTCAGAACCGAAGTCTTCAACTAATAGTGAATTACCCCGTTGGGGAAACTTTTTCTTGCTCTAAACCGATGTCAGAAAAAGTAAATAATTTCATTTCTTATGGAAAGCAAATACCTCAGAAAGATTTTCATTCGTACTGTATTCCTTGCCTAGGCCCTGACCACGACGTACCTTGCTGTCGGTTTTGTGCCTTATTTAAACCACAACTGTCCGTCATCGGTATATTTTCGCTTTTAAATATTTTGGTACTCTGTTCAATTATCCCTATATGTCTTTGGTAAGCCATTCAACTACTGACATTCCGAAAAAACGCAAAGATAAAGACAGAGACAGGCCGCCGAGGTCCAAAGCTGCCGACGATGCTTCTCCTAAGCCAATCACCAGTTTGCCGGTACTCAGTGAGGCGCTTTCGCAGCACCTGATACCCGCTACTTCAGATTCGCAGGCTTCTACTGAGACCTATTTGGAGTCAGGTATGCCGCGAGATGCTTCAACTGTGGAACCTGCGGATGTCTCCACCTCGGATGGGTCCGAAGCTTCTGTGAAGGCACTGGCTTCTGATGGTGTATTCAGGCCTACTGACTTGCATATTAAACCGATGCCATCTTCTTCTTCAAGGCCTAAAACTCGAACCATGCTTGGAAAACTGATGCCCAGACCACATGGCCAGGCCTCTATGCCTAAGAAACAAATGATAAGAATGGCTGAAGACCTTATTACTTTAATCAGGGGAAGTCAACCTTCCCCTTCTAAGAGACCTAGGACTGAGTTTGCTTATGATACTTCTGACCAGGATTCTGAATTTTCTGTTTCCTCTGACCAGGATTTACCCTTATCTACCTATGAGGATTTTGCTGCTGAGGACTCTATTCCCTCTGCATCCTCCCAGAGGATTTCTCTTTTGGTGAAACCTTGCATACCCTCAGGGAGCATTTTCATTGGGGGAAGTCAGGATTTCTCTGATTCCAAAAAGAGGCTTAGGGATTTCTTACTCCTGTTCCAGCATAAACCTTTAGCCATACCTCCTGTACTAGACATTGTTGATGATGCTTTTTTGGAATCTAGCTTGGCCTCTGACTCTACCCCCTGCTTCCAGAAAACCTGATGGGGATAGTACAGGGTCCCTGACTCCCACAAGTTCCTTTTTAAAAATCCTACTGCGGATCCTGAGACCATTTCACAGGGACCCAAGAGCATTAAAGCTACTACTTCCAAAAATCCTACCCCCTCTGATAGAGACTCCAGGGCGCTGGATAGATGGGGTAAGAAGTTATACACTTCTGCAACTTTGGCCATTAGGGCCTTAAACTGCTAGCTTCATATGTTAAAGTATAAGCAGCATATTATTGGATTGCTTAAACAGAAAATTATGTTGATTCCTGATTGTGCTGAAAATAAGGATTTACAGGATTTACTGCATTCATCTGAACAGGTTGGAAAACATACTTTATCAAATAAATATCTGATACATCCTGCTTAGGACCACTAAACACCTATTATTCTATTATTAACTAAAACTATTATATAAATAAAGTAAAAAACTGTTTATTTTCTTTTTATTGTTACTTAACGGTCATTTATTACTACCCTTTTTTTTGTTTTATCCATCCATTAACTTATTATTAATACAAAAATATCAATATTATATCCCCCCTCAAAAAATAATAATATAATAATACTATCATAAAAAGTCTCTATCTTTATTACATTTACATTATATATAGATAATAAATCTCAATAATCACATAAGAATAATGATAATAGGTGGATGGATGACATCAAAAAGAAAAAAAGAAACATGGGGCCATCCATAAATATACAGTAGTATTAATCTGCTCACCTACCACTCCAGTTAACATAATATCTATCTAATATAATTGATAATGAACCAAAACTTAAACAAACACAAAATTATACTTATTATATTATTATTCTGAAAAAATTCATTAAAAAAATTAGAAACACCACTACATAGAAAAATCAAATCAAGAAAAATCAAATATCTACAAAGCAAAATAAAAAAAAAAATTTATTTTTATAAATATTTTATTAATAAATATATTCCAAAGGAAATTACACATAATAGGGCAAAAGATGCCCATGGGGCAAAACCCAAGTTGACATAATTTGATTGATAAATAAAAATGATTAAAACTTTAAAAAAGATTAGAAAGACAGAAAGAAGTAAAGTCCATAAGGTATCCCCAAGAAATATAAGTAATCCAAGAAATAGATCATCCAAAAAGAAAGAATGATTAATGTTAGTATAGAGACTAACTACATCTATACTAATCAAACATGTTCTCTGTCCAGATAATATGACTTAATTTATCAATTTTTTCACATAAGTAGACAGATAATTATGAATAACTATACCGGTGGATTATTCATATTTTGTGAAGCTTTGGAGACAATAAAATTTTATCTAAATCATCCTTAGAAACATATCCTAATCTTACTCCTGTCCTTATCCAATAAACTAGAACATTCTTTCATGGCTGCAATATATTTATTATAATCAGTAATCTCATAAGTTGACAGATCATTTAAATGTTCCATACATATATCTAAATATTGTTTGTTATTCAATATTACAATCTTATTGCCTTTATCAGACTTTTTAATAATAATGTCATGTCTACTAGAAAGATTTTTCATAGCCATCCATTCATTTTTAGTCATATTACACACCTTCTGATCATGCCTACATACACTTGCCAAGGCGCTAAGCTGTATTAAATTCTGCTTGTGAACTGGAAAACATACTTTGCAGTGTGGTTTTGATTCACTAGAGGCATCTTGCAGGGCTGCTGTAACTGGGTCTATACTTAGAAGGCATGCTGGGAGGGCTTAAGGAGCATTCCTTGCCAGATCGTGTTAAAGCACAATTACTGGATGCTACCTTAAATCAGGACCACCTGTTTGGCAACAAGGCAGAAGAAGTTCTTAAAAAGATGGAGTAAAAAGCTAAATCTATTCAAACTGTTAAAGATTTCTTACAAGTACAACCTCCAAGGTTTAGTAGGCATTGGCCTTCCAAGAATTGGTCCTTTCCTGCCTCTTCCAGACCTTCTCAGTCTCCCAGGTTTCAGTCCCAGGGTACGCACAGGACTAAGCAGTGGGGGGCCTCCACTTCCGTATGAGAGTAATAAAACTCCCCCCATGGTAACTGTCTCATTGACTTCTTTTTAAAACTTCCAAGCACTTCTCAACTGACCGTCCCTTTGGGGGAAAAGATTGCTCTTCATGCAAAGAACTGGGAACTCATTACCCAGGACAAATGGGTTTTAAATATAGTGTCCCAAGGATACAGATTTCACTTCCACACATTACCAACACCAAGGTGGTGGCCAGATCTACCCCCAAATCAGCGGGCAGAGGCCCAAAAGCAAGTACTTTCTCTTCTAAGCATAGGGGCTATTCATTTGGTACCAGAAGAGGAAAAGGGACAAGGTTTCTACTCCAGACTTTTCCTGGTACCCAGAAAAGACAATTCATGGCGTCCTATCCTGGACCTGTCTACTCTAAACACCTTTTTGGTGTTTCTAAAATTCAAGATGCTGACTCTTCACCAGTTGCTTCCTATGCTAGGCAAAGATGTCTGGTTGGCAACACTAGATTTAAAGGAGGCATACCTGCACATACCAATCAGGGAATCTTGCAGAAGATATCTACGCTTCAAAGCAGGCTACAAGCACTGTTAGATGTTCTTCGTGTTTCATTGTTGCAGTCATTACATTTGGGTTATCCTGCTGGTAGGTTGCCCTCAGTCGGCCTGAATTCCAAAGTCTTGGGTCCTGCGTCGGTTGCTGTCGCCTCTTCCCTGACGTCAGGTTGTCAGGGGTATAAAAGATGCAGCCGACGCCATTTTCTTCAGTCTTTCTTGCCACGCGGTGCCCGAAGCAGAAGCAGTCCGCAAGTGCCGGTCGGCCAACTCCTGAGATTTTTGTGTTTGAGTTTCAGATCTGAAGTCTTCATTAAAAGCTAAGCACCCCGTTGGGGAAACTTTTTTTTTCTTGCTCCAGACCGATGTCAGGAAAAGTTAATAATTGTATTGCTTGTGGGAAGCAAATACCTCATAAGGACTTTCATTCTTACAGTATTACTTGCCTAGGCCTTGACCACGACATTTCTAGTTGTCGGTTTTATGCTAGATTTAACCAACGCACTATTAAGCGTCGGTACGATTTTGCATTAAGCTATTTTGGCCGAAGATTTAATTATACAATGTCGTCAGATAGCCATCCGACTACTGGAGTTCACAAAAAACACAAAGGAAAAGACAGGCAACCGAGGTCCAAAACCGACGACGAAGCTTCTCCTAAGCAAGTCGCCGATTCTCAGTGAGGCGCTTTCGCAGCCCCTGACACCCGCTACTTTAGAGCTGCAGCCCGCTACCGACTCCCACGTGGAGTTGACCAGGCCGCTGGAAGCTCAAGGTATTGGAGCCTTGGAGATTAATCCCTCGGATGGGTCCGGAGCCGCTGAGCAGGCATCTGCTTCTGAGAGTGTATTCAGACGTAAACAATTGTATATTAAACCGACATCAAAGGCAAAGACTAAAACACCTTTAAAGGCAAAGAAACAATTTCACCAGCCACATGGACAGGCCTCCATGCCCAAAAAACAGATGCTCAAAATGGCCGAAGACTTTATTACCTTGATCAGGGGTTCCCATCCCCCTCCTGATAAGAGGCCTAGGCAAGAGACAGACTATGAATCTTCAGGTCAGGTTTCCATTTCTTCTGATTCCTCTTTTGATCAGGAATATTCTCTTCCCCCCCTATGAGGATTCTTATGCCGAAGAATCATTTCCTTTAGCTTCTCCACCTGAGGATTACTCTTTTTTGGGGGAAACCTTGCATACCATGAGGGAGCACTTCCACTGGGAGAGCCAAGATTTTTTAGAATCTAAGAAGAGGCTCAGAGACTTCCTTTTACTACCTCAACACAGGCCTCTAGCTATTCCACCTGTGTTAGACATTGTAGATGATGTGTTCTCGGAATCTAGTCTGACCCCTGACTCCTTACCTCCAGCTCCTGTTAAGCCGGACAGATACTACAGGGTCCCTAACTCTCATAAATTTATTTTCAAAAACCCTACTGCAGACCCAGAAACTATTTCTCAGGGTCCCAAAGGGGCCAAAGCTTCCACTGCAAAAAACCCTACCCCCTTTGACAGGGATTCTAGGGCACTGGATAGATGGGGGAAAAAGATTTACACATCTTCTACCTTGGCTATAAGGGCCTTAAATTGCCAGTTTCATATGCTCAAATATCAGCAATATATCATGACACTGCTTAAACAGAAAATGATGGTAAATTCTGAATGTGCAGAAAACAAAGAAATGCAGGATTTATTGCATGCAGCTGAACAAGTTGGAAAGCATGCTTTGCAATGTGGTTTTGATTCTCTGGAGGCCTCCTGCAGGGCTGCTGTTATGGGTTCTGTCATCCGGAGGCATGCCTGGTTAAAGGAACAAAATCTGCCTGATCATGTTAAAGCCAAATTATTAGATGCTCCATTACAACATGATACCTTGTTTGGTGTTAAGGCAGAAGAGGTGTTAAAGAAAATGGAGGACAAAGCTAAATCTATGCAAATGGTCAAGGATTTCTTACAGGTACAGCCACCTAGATTTAGCAGACACTGGCCTACAAAGAATTGGTCCTTTCCAGTCTCAGACAGACCTCAAAGGGGCAGATCCAGACACCCTAGAGGCAGATCACAGCCACAAGGTTCCTACAGGTCTAAGCAGTGGGGTGCTTCTACCTCCAAAGGTGGAGAAGACAAATCACAACCATACAGGAAACAGTCCCAATGACTTCCCCCTGCCTGCACCAAGCACTTGCCTTCTGGCAGCACCCGTAGGGGGAAAACTAGCACTTTTTTCTCAAAATTGGCACATTATAACCCAGGACAAATTGGTCCTAGACAATAGTGTCACAAGGCTACGAGTTTCACTTCCATACCCTGCCAAGGGCAAACGTTTAGCCAGACCTGCCAAAAAATCAATGGGCAGAGGCTCAAAAACAAGCCGCAGCTCTCATGGACATGAGGGCTATTCAACAAGTACCACAGCAAGAGCAGGGACAAGGATTTTACTCAAGACTGTTCTTGGTACCCAGAAAGGACAAAGCATGGAGACCAATACTGGACCTATCTATTCTAAACATTTTCCTGGATATACCAAAATTCAAGATGTTGACCTTGCGGCAGCTTCTGCCCATGCTAGGCAGCAAGGCTTGGCTCGTGACTTTAGACCTAAAAGAGGCATACCTGCATGTCCCAATCAGACAATCATGCAGAAGATACCTCAGATTCAAGGCTGGCTCAAAGCATTACCAATTCTCTGCACTGTCCTTTGGCTTATCTACTGCGCCCAGGGTCTTCACAAAGTGCCTAGCACCAGTAATTGCTTACTGCAGACAGAGGAATACAAATATATCCTTACTTGGACGACTGCCTCATACAAGCAGAGAACAAGGACATTCTACTACAGCATCTGACATTTGTGAAAAGACTTTTAACATGCCTAGGGTACACAGTCAACAAAAAGAAATCAAAACTAGTACCCTCTCAAGAGGTAATATTCCTGGGTGCAAGCTTAAATACAACCGCCCAGATGACGTATCTCACTCCAGACAAACAAAGGCAACTGACTACCTATTTCAAGGAAATGGTAACAAAGGCCCAGTTATCTGCAAGAAAAATTCTGCAGGCTTTGGGCTTCATGGCATCCTGCATCTTACTAATTCCATATGCAAGACTGCATATGAGGAAACTTTAATGGTACCTAAAAAGTGTCTGGACACAACATTGCCACAGCCTGGAAACAATGATAACTCTCATACCCTGCCTGCAACAGGAGTTTCGATGGTGGGCAAAGGCCTGTCATCAAAACAAGGGACAGCCTTTCTCACTACCACCAGCCAAGCAGAGTGTAACAACGGATGCATCAGATTATGCCTGGGGGGCACACATGGCAGGAAGAGGCATTCAGGGCACCTGGTCAACAAACCAAAAGCATCTACATATCGATCAAAAAGAGATGCTAGCTGTTCAAAATGCCCTGATAGCCTTCAAGGACCTACTTCATCCGGGACAACTACTGATATAGACAGACAACACCACGATCATGTGGTACATCAGCGGGGGGCACTCATTCTTACCCCCTTTGCAGACTAGCCATGGCTTTATGAGACACAGCATTGACTTACCAAGTTCATCTGCAGGCACAATTTCTGCCAGGAAAGGAAAATACTCTGGCAGACGAACTAAGCAGAAACCTCATGGATCCCCACTTGTGGCACCTGGATTCACAAGTCTTCAGCATGATAACAAAGAAATGGGGATGCCAGGACATAGATCTGTTTGCCTCCCCTCACAACAATCATCTAAAAAGATTCTGCACAAGGACTTATCACAGACAAGCTTGGAAAGTGGATGACTTATCTTTCAAGTGGACAAACCTATCAGTATATGCCTTTCCTCCACTGACTCCTCCCCAAGGTACCCCTAAAGGTCAGACAGGAGAAACCAAAAACGATTCTGATTGCCCCAGACTGGCCACACCAGTACTGGTATCTGAGCTTAAGGAACTTGTCCCAATGCCCAGCCTGGACCTTACCTCAAATACATCATCTACTGTCCCAGCAAAACAATCAGATTCTACACAGCCAACTCAGGACCCTAAACCTGGCAGCATGGCGGATAATGTAGCCATACAAACCACACCTCTCAGTAAAGCTGTGATGGATGTCATTTTAGAAGCCAGAAGGCCTAGCACTAGAAAATCCTATGCTGGGAAATGGAAGAGATTTTGTGCTTGGAACCAAGCTCAAGGAACTGATACAGCTGTCCCAAATATTCCTCAGATTTTGCAATACTTAACTGAGATGCTGGACAAAGGCCTATCTTTTTCATCAATTAAAATCCATGCCTCTGCCATTTCAGCTCATTACAATACAGAGCCACCACTCTTTTCTCATCCTTTATTAAGGCAGTACCTCAGAGGAGCCAAAAACTTAAGGCCTCCAAGGAGAACGCCAAAAAAAAATATATATATATATATATATATATATATATATATATATATATATATATATATATATATATATATATATATATATTCTTGCTTGCTTATTTTCAGTATTGTAGAGTATTTTTGCTAGTAATACTTATGAACCAGTTTTTTTCTCTAACACCTATTTCTGTATAATATTTCTTACTTGAATGTATAACAACACTTGATTTTACTAACCCATTTTTATTGTGGAGCTTTTCTCCCCGGGCCTCTACTGAAAATGGACATGTATCCAGCTAGACTAGCCCGGTCAACAAATGTAAAATAAATAAAATAAACAATACCTGCATGGGACCTCAATTATGTCTTGGAAAAACTCACCTTACCTCCTTTTGAGCCAGCTGCTACTGCAGACATAAAGTTCTTATCTTGGAAAACCGCTCTGCTCCTAGCAATAACTTCTGCAAGACGAGTTTCAGAGCTACAGGCTCTCATGGCTGTGGAACCCTTTATCATTTTTTATCCAGACATTGTAGATTATGAGAACAAACCCTAAATTTATGCCTAAGATGGTATCCAGTGTAGCCCTTAACCAAACTATTCATTTGCCAACTTTTTATCCAAATCCAAAGAACAAGGGGGAGAAAATTCGGCATTCTTTGGACGTACACAGGCAACTTAGATTCTACTTGGACAAAACTAAAGTTTTCAGAAGGACAGAACAATTACTAGTGGCCTATGCCAAAGCATCACAAGGAAAGGCTATCTTCAAGCAGACTATTTCAAAATGGATAGGTCACTGCATTCGTTTCTGCTACTCACAGCATGGCAAACCAGTGCCTAAGGACATTAGGCCACATTCAACCAGAGCTGCAGCCACCTCTGCAGCCTTTCTCAGGGGCGTACCAACCAAAAACATTTTAGAGGCTGCTACTTGGAGTTCAGTGCATACCTTTACAAAACATTACAATCTGCCTCTTTATTCTAAATCCAGGGCAAGCTTTGCCACTGCAGTTCTGCAGGGCCTCATAGCCGCTCCTAATGCTGTTTAGCTCCAGCCACCCAACCATAGCTTTGGGACTTAACCCAAATGCAGTGACTGCAACAGTGAAACACGAAGAACATAGTACAGTTGCGTACACTTACCATAAATGTAGATGTTAGTGTATTCACTGTTGCAGTCCAGGTTACCCACCCGCCACTCCCCTTATTTTTGCTGGAACTTATCTTTACTTCTCTAATCTATACAACCTAGGTGGTGTATTTCCTTATAGATGAAGGTAAAGCTTATTTGGGTGCATGTATGATGTCCTTCAAGAATGCAACTGCAGTCCTTACGTATGGTCCTCAGGCTGCCTCAGGCTTGCCCGGCGGTTCCAAAGTCTGGGTCTCTGGTGGCGGCGTCGGCTGTGATGTTTCTTCCCTGGCGTCAGGGGGGCCTGGGTATAAAGCATCAGTATGTCAGATAAAACTGCAAAGTTAATAACTGTTTGTCTTGTGGTAAACAAATACCTCATAAGGACTTCCATTCTTACTGTCTTCCCTGCGCTTGGCCCACCCGCGATGTCTCGGCCTGTGCTGCGCCTGTGCTTGCTTCAATAAGGCGCACACTCAGGCTGCAGCCAAAATTTACGAAGACTTTTTTTGGGACAATTACTCCCTCTTGCGTGGAACAATCGACAACACATATATTTCCAAAAGAGAAACGCACGACGGACGCGACGGCCGACTCCGCGACGACCTGCAAAACCTACCAACCCATGAGTTCGCTTGTCTCGCCGAGGGCTGAAACCAGACCGTTCAGACAACACCGCCGCTTTTACCGGTCACTTTGGTCGTGCCTTGGCCCAGACCACGATGTCTCGCCTGTGCTGCTGTGTGCTTGCTTCAATAATGCACTCAGGCCCGGGCAGAAATTTGCTGAAGACTTTTTGGGACAATTACTCCTATATCCTATATCTTGCCGCCGAACAATCGACAACACATATGGACAAAAAGGGAAGGACCGACGACCACATTCTCGACCCGCGACTTCCCGCGACCACCCGCGCCCAACCACTCTCGGGTCTTCATCGGTCTTCTCTCGAGGCGTAATTCAACCGCTCCAGACCTTTTACCGTGCTTACCGCGCCCGGTGCGGTTGTTGATTTTCCTCCTGAGCCCAAGACTTGCCTGACACCATACCGGTGGACAAAGTTACTCCTGCACGTGGGCCAGCTAGGCCTCCGGTGTCTATGTCCATCAAGGCCTACACCCATGCTAAGGCTGCCAGCCAGGCTAAGTCTCACCCTCCTAAATCTTTTTCTCAGGGTCCCACTTCTGATAAACAGATCATGACTGTAGCTGCAGATCTAATTTCTTTAATCAGGGGCTCTCAGGCTCATTCAGACAGAGGTTCTCAGCTGCCTGCAGACAAAAGGCCTAGGGTTGAGCAGACAGATACCTTTTTCATCAGATGAAGCCTCTGGTGACTCAGGCCATTCAGATTCCCAGGAAGAATCCTTCCAGGCCTACAAGGATTCTGATGCTGATGAATCTATTCCCTCTGCCTCTCCTCCTGAAAATTCTCCACTCCATGAGGGAGCACTTTCAGTGGCAGGGCCAGGATTTCTCGACTCAGGGGAAAAGGCTTGTTTTTCCTTAAGTTACCCCAGCTCAGGCCTTTAGCTATTCCTCCAGTGTTAGATGTATTGGATGATGTGTACTCAGACTCGAGTGCTTCTCCTGATTTTCTCCCTCCTGCTCCTGTCAAGCCAGACAGATATTACAGGGTTCCTGAAACTCATAAGCATCTCTTTAAGGCCCATTCTGTTGATCTAGAAACTATTTCCCAGGGGCCCAAAGGAGTGGCCTTCCACGGCCAAAAATCCTTTTGCCCGCAGACAGGGAATTTAGGTCCCTGGAGAGGTGGGGCAAAAAAGTTTATACCTCAACCACCCTTGCCATGAGGGCACTTAACTGTCTTTTTCATATGTTTCAGTATCAGGATTTCTTGATGTATGATTTGCAGAAAAAGTTAGCCTCTCCTGAGCCTTTGGTTCATAACACTCAGCAGGTTCGCAATCATTTTCTTCAGTGTGGTTATGATGCATTGGAAGCTTCATGTACATGCTTGCTTGAAAGAACAGGCATTGCCAGATCATGTTAAAGTAAAGCTTCTAGATAACCTCTGGAAAAACACAAGCTATTTGGTGCTAATGCTCAGGATGTTTTGAAATCAATTGAGGAAAAGGCTAAATCAGTACAAACAGTCAAAGATTTCCTCCAGGTTCAGCCACCAAGGTTCAGCAGGAATTGGCCTTGAAGAATTGGTCCTTTCCAGACACTGACAAGTTCCTTCTGCTCCACAGGGACAATCACAATGACTTGACTTTGACACACCCGACGAAGGCTCAAAGAAGCACCTTTAGGTGGAAAATTATCTTTATTTTCAAAAAATTTTAACAAAGGACAAATGGATTCTGGACATAATAGACAAAGGTTACAGGTTCCACTTCCATACCTTACCAACAAGACAAGGCATGCCAAACCTGCCACAAAATCAAAGGGCAGAGGCACTCATGCAAGTTTCAAAGTTGCTACAAATCAAAGCAATAGAAAAGGTTCCTCCTCAGGAACAAGGCCAGGGATTCTACTCAAGACTGTTCCTTGTTCCAAGAAAAGAAAAGCAATGGAGACCTATGCTGGACTTGTCCGCTCTAAACACTTTTCTCATTGTGCCAAAATTCAAAATGTTGACGTTACAGCAACTTCTTCCCATGCTGGGCAAGGGGTCTTGGCTGGTTACTCTGGACCTCAAGGAGGCATACCTGCATGTCCCAATCAGACACGGTTGCAGAAGAAACCTCAGATTTCTTGCAGGGTCAGAGCATTCTCAATTCTCAGCATTGCCTTTTGGCTTATCTACTGCTTCCAGAGTATTCAAAAATGCCTGGCATCAGTAATTGCACACTGCAGACTCCAGGGATACAAATATACCCTTACCTTATACAAGCGGACAGCAAGCAAGCCTTGATAAGAAACTTGAACTATGTCATTAAACTACAGGCTTTGGGATACACAGTCAACATTCAAAATCAAGACTACTGCCATCCCAACAAATAATTTTTCTAGGAGCCAAACTGGACACAAACTCACAAATGGCTTTCCTCACAGAAGAAAAACAAGAACAATTACCAGATTACTTCAAAAGCCTAGCAAAACACACCCAGATGACTGCAAGGAAAATCCTGCAGGCCCTGGGTTTCATGGCATCTTGCATTCTTCTGATTCCACTGGAAAACTACAATGGCACCTAAAAAGTTTATGGTCTCAACACAGCCACAACTTGGAAGCAATTATTCCACTCATTCCATGTCTACAAAAGGAATTTTTGTGGTTGGCACAAGCAAGCCAGCTAAACAAAGGCATGTCTTTCATCAAACCTCAAACAAGCCAAACCATTACAACAGACGCCTCAGATCATGGATGGGGGGCGCACATGGAGGGCAGATGCATTCAAGGGCAATGGGCACCCCGGGAAGTGCATCTACACATCAATCAAAAAGAGATGTTGGCAGTGATTCATGCTATCGAGGCCTTCGGAAAATTTCTTCAGCAAGGTCAACTGCTAATAAGGAGACAACACCACTGTTATGTGGTACATAAACAAACAGGGAGGCACTCATTCTTACCCCCTCTGCAGGCTAACAATGACTCTTTGGGAAAAGTCCCTGAAACTGCACATACAGTTGCAATCCCAGTTTGTTCCAGGCAAGGACAATTTTCTGGCGGACAGTCTAAGCAGAAACATCTTGGACCCGCACGAATGGATGTTGCATCCAGACTTTTTTCCTCAAATAACTCAAGCATGGGGGAGGCCGGACATAGATCTCTTTGCCTCACACCTCAATCATCATCTGAAGAAGTTCTGCTCGAGGACACACCATCCTCAAGCCTGGAGAATGGATGCTCTCTCCTTCAGCTGGAGCTCTCTAACAATCTATGCATTCCCACCTCTTCCATTAATGACCAAGGTGTTACTGAAGATCAAAGCAGAACAACCGAAAGGCATTTTGATAGCTCCAGACTGGCCAAGACAGCACTGGTAACCATTACTAAGGACGGCAAAACCAAATGTAGAACCACAGACCAAGAAGCAAATAAGATATCCGCCACGGAATCCACACAAGCGGAAGTTGTTTCAAAATGTAAAATCTTTTCTTTCAAGCGAAAACAAGAAGAGAGTATCCAAGCGCTTTTTTTTGTTCCAAGCTTTATCAAGTAGTTTTAATGTTCCAGAACAACTGTTTAAATAGGCTCTAATTAAGCCAAAAAACTTGTACTTAATTAATCAATTGTCATTAGTAATTAAAACTCTTGTAAACCAATGTTAAGCACTAAAATTTAAGTACAAGTTTTTTGGCTTAATTAGAGCCTACCAACTATTTAAACAGTTGTTCTGGAACATTAAAACTACTTGATAAAGCTTGGAACATCCAAGTGAAAGCGCTTGTGGATACTCTTCTTGGTTTAGATTTTGGAAAAAATTTTTTTACATTTTGAAAAACAACTTTTGTGTCTGGATTCGTTAGGCGGATATCTTTATTCTAACCATTACTAAGGAGCATACGATGGCCTCTGCTTCTGACTCAGCACAATTACAGGACGGTTCATACCAACCTGCAAACATTGCAGCTGACAGCTTGGAGGGTTCCATGACTTCTCCCCATATCTCTCTCTCAAGAAAGTTCAAGAGATCTTACGGGAAGCACGCAGACCTTCCACCAGAAAAACTTACTCAGCCAAATGGAAGAGACTCAACATCTGGAATGCCAACAAGGGTCAGGATGCATCAGTAATGAGCATTCCACAGATACTAGAATACTTGGCAGAAATGCTACATAATGGCCTTTCATATTCTTCCATAAAATTCAGCTGGCAATTTCAGCAAAATACAACAGTGATCCGCCTGTGTTTTCATATCCTTTGCTAAGACAGTTTCTAAGAGGGATAAAGAATATCAAACCTCCCAGAAAACCACCAGTGCCTACATGGGACCTCAACTTCGTGTTGGAAAAATTAACTCTTCCTCCTTTTGAGCCAGCAGCATCTTCAGAATTGCAATTTCTCTCCTGGAAAACAATTTTCCAGTTGGCAATTACCTCAGCAAGAAGAGTCTCGGAGATACAGGCCCTCGTGGCAGTACCTCCATTTCTCATTTTTCATCAGGACAGAGTTTCTTTAAGAACCAATCATTTATGCTAAAAGTGATATCCAGGGTGTCTCTAAATCAAGCAATTCACCTGCCTACCTTCTTTCCCAATCCTCAAAATAAGGGAGAAAAGCTGCTGCACACTTTGGACATACACAGACAGCCAACAGAAAGTCTGACCAACTATTTGTAGCTTACGCCACTGGAGTACAAGGAAAGGCAATTTCCAAACAAACAATTTCAAAATGGATTGGACACTGCATAAGATTCTGTTACTCTTTCCATGGAAAAAGTGTGCCAGCCAATATCAGGTCACACTCCACCAGAGCTATAGCCACCTCCACAGCCTTCTTAAGAGGGGTGGCTACAAAGGACATTCTAGAAGCTGCTACATGGAGCTCCATGCATACATTTTCCAAACACTACAACCTGCCTTTATATTCCAGATCCCGAGCAGGCTTTGCTTCGGCAGTCCTGCAGGGCATTTTAGCTACACCATCTTTATCTTAGATCCTACCACCCCCAGCTTGGCTATGGTATTCAACCCATATGTCAGGACTGCAGTTACATTCTTGAAGGACATAGTGCAGTTTTGTACCTACCATAAATGTAGATGCCCAATAGATATGCAACTGCAGTCAGGTTTTCCCTCCCTCCTACCCCTCTGTAAATTCTCCTTTTTGGGTCCACTCCCCTTTTTCAAATTAGCTGGGGAAAATCTGTTATGGTGTATCTGTTTATTACTGTTGTGCTTGTCTGGAATTTTTTATCCAGTCTCTAAATTTAGCCTTCCTTGGAGGGCACCTGGCATCTGGGGCAAGAAACACTGAAGAAGATGGCGCCGACTGATGCTTTTATACGACCCAGACTTTGGAATCCGGCCGACCAAAGGGCTGCCTAAGGCAGGACAACCCATATGTAAGGACTGCAGTTGCATATCTATCGAACATCTACATTTATGGTAGGTACAAAACTGTACTTTTTATTTACATATTTTTAGCCTACCCTTTTGGGGCACCTGACATCTGGGGCAAGAAAAACTGAAGAAAATGGCATCGGCTGAATCTTTTATACCCCTGGCGACCTGACGTCAGGGAAGAGGCGACAGCAACTGACGCAGGACCCAAGACTTTGGAATTCAGGCCGACTGAGTGCAACCTGCCAGCAGGATAACCCAAATGTAATGACTGCAACAGTGAATACACTCGAACATCTACATTTATGGTAAGTGTACACAACTGTATTTTCTCTGCACTGCCCTTTGGCTTATCTACTGCGCCCAGGGTATTCACAAAGAGCCTAGCCCCAATCATTGCATTTTGCAGGCAAAGAAATATTCAAATATACCCATACCTGGACGATTGTCTAATTCAAGCAGAAAGCCAGGACATACATTTGAATCATCTGGCCTTTGTACAAAGGGTGCTAACTTGTCTGGGGTACACCATAAACGAAAATAAATCACACCTGGTACCCTTTCGACAAATTATATTCCTGGGAGCAAGCTTGAATACAACTTCCCAGATGGCTTTCCTCACGCCAGAGAAATAAATTCATTTGACTGCCTACTTCAGACAAGTGGCCACAAAAACCCTGCTATCTGCAAGGCAAATACTACAAGCCTTTGGGGTTCTTGGCCTCCTGCATTCTTTTAATTCCATATGCAAGACTGCATATGAGGAAACTTCAATGGTATTTAAAAAGCCTATTGTGTCAACATTCTCGGGATCTAGAAGCAATGATTCCTATCATACTTTGCCTACACCTAGAGTTCCTTTGGTGGGCAGAGGCCTGCCACCAAAACAAGGGACTACCATTCACACTACCCCCTGCCACCCAAACCCTAACTGACGCATCAGACTATGCATGGGGGGCTCACCTGGCAGGGAAGTGCATTCAGGGCAAGTGGAACCCAAGTCAAATGCACCTGCATATCAATCAAAAAGAAATGTTAGCTGTACAGAATGCTCTGACAGCCTTCCATGACCACATTCTTCCAGGACAATGAATGATAACGACAGACAACACCACTGTTATGTGGTACATAAACAAGCAGGGGGGTACACATTCTTACCCCCTCTACAGACTAGCCATGGCATTGTGGAACACAGCCTTAAGCTACCAAGTGTATCTACAAGCTCAATTCCTGCCAGGAAAACTAAATACACTGGCAGACGGACTAAGCAGAAACCTCATGCACCCACACGAGTGGAAACTGGAACCAAGGATTTTCAACATGTTGACAAGCAAATGGGGGAGCCCAGATATAGACCTGTTTGCCTCCCCCCAGAACTATCATAGGTTCATAGAGTAGTACTAAGCTAATTGCCCTTGTGAGCCATTTTAAGCCTAGACAATTATCCCTTGTGAGACTCAAACCCTGAACCTTGTGTTTGTAAGGCAAACACGTTGACCATTAGGCCACCCCAAGGACTCCCCACAAACAAGCCTGGAAAGTGGATGTTTTGTCCTTCAGCTGGAAAAACCTATCAGTTTATGCCTCTCCTCCTCTGCCTCTGCTCTCCAAAGTACTACTAAAGATCAAACAAGACATACCAAGGACGATTTTGGTTACACCAGACTGGCCATGCCAACACTGGTACCCCCTTTTGCGCAGTGTGTCACTGTTGGCCCCATGGCACATGCCTCAGATTCCTGCTCTGTTGTCACAGCAGGAGAACCAGTTTCTGCACCCTCAGCTTCAAACACTGAACCTAGCAGCCTGGCTAATTACCTAATCTCTATTTTACCATTCTTCAGTAAACCTGTGATGGATATCATCTTAGAGGCAAGGAGGCCTAGTACTAGGAAATCTTATGCTGCAAAAAATGGAAAAGATTCTGTGCCTGGAATCTATCTCAAGGGATGAGCACAGCAGTGCCCAATTTACCTCAGATTTTACAATACTTAACTGAGATGCTTCACAAGGGCCTGTCTTTCTCCTCCATCAAAATTCACACCTCAGCCATTTCAGCTCAAAACACAGAACCTCCGCTCTTCTCTCATCCAGTGCTCAAGCAGTTCCTCAGAGGGGCCAAAAATTTAAGACCACCCAGGAGAGCTCCAACTCCAGCCTGGGACCTTAACTTTATATTAGAGAAACTCACTCTTCCTCCTTTCGAGCCAGCTGCTACTGCAGATTTAAAATTCCTTTCTTGGAAAACAGCTTTCCTCTTAGCAATCACTTTAGCAAGAAGGGTGTCTGAATTGCAGGCCCTTATGGCAGTGGAGCCTTTCATCATCTTTCATGTGGACAGGGTGTCCCTCAGGACCAATTCCTCTTTCATGCCCAAGGTGGTATCCAGTGTGGCCCTTAATCAGTCCATTCATCTGTCAACTTTCTTTCCTAATCCACAGAACAAAGGGGAACGGATACTGATGTGCACAGACAGCTTAGATCCTACTTGGACAGGACTAAACCTCAAAGGAAATCTGAACAACTGCTGGTGGCATTTGCTGCAGGGGCAGAGGGGAAGGCTATTTCAAAACAAACTATTTCTAAATGGATAGGCCATTGCATTCATTTCTGCTATAAGCACCATGGAAAACCTGTTCCACAGGGGATCAGACCCCACTCTACCAGGGCTGCATCTACCTCTACAGCCTTTCTCAGAGGCGTCCCTACCAGGGACATCCTAGAAGCTGCTACCTGGATTTCTGTACATACTTTCACCAAGCATTACCATCTGCCAATTTTCTCTAAATCCAGAGCTGGCTTTGCCACTGCAGACTTGCAGGGATTGCTGGTCCTAATGCTATCTAAATTCCTCCTCCCATCCTTAGCTTATGGAATCTACCCAAATGTAATGACTGCAACTGCGAAACACGAAAAACATAGTACAGTTGTGTACACTTACCATAAATGTAGATGTTCGAGTGTATTCACTGTTGCAGTCCTGGTTACCCTCCCTCCAGCCCCCCTTACTTCATTTGGCTATACCTCTACTCCTTAACTATGCTTAAAAGCTTTTTGGTGTATTTGATTTTTTGTTGGGGGTATAACCTTATATATTTATAGATTTAATTGCTTCCCATTAGGGGGGCACCTGACATCTGGGGCAAGAAAAACTGATGTAATGGCGTCAGCTGCATGTTTTATACCCCTGACGTCACGGAAGAAGAGAGAGCAACAGACGCAGGACCCAAGACTTTTTTAATCAGTCCGACTGAGGGCTACTGCAAGCAGATAACCCAAATGTGATGACTGCAACTGTGAATACACTGGAACATCTACATTTATGGTAAGTGTACACAACTGTACTTTCTTCTCTTTTTGGAAAGACAGTAAGAGAGACATTGGTCCAGAGCGAGAACGGGAAGACACTGTCTGCCGTCGGGATCCGCTTCTCTCTGCCTCAAAGGTCCTTTTCCAGAAACCAACAAGGCCAGAAGATGTGGTTCCACAAGTCTCAGGTGTTTTCCCATGATGCTCAGGACTCACCCCCCCCCCCCCAGAGGCAGAGGGGGATTCGACAGACGCTGCCCTAGCGGCAGTGGGGGTACTAAGAACTTCAGGTCTCGAGAACCTTTCTCGAACAAACCTGGGCAGCAGCTCTGAGGGGTTGCCTTGACTGTCCATCTCTGGAGGCAGCCGTGGGCCATTTGTTGCTACACCCACTAGCTTGGGAGTCCATTACAACAGATCAGTGGGGGTTGTGAATTATATCCAGAGGATATTTTGTCCCATTCAAAGAACCTCCCCCTTCCAGCAAAGCCCTTCCGGATGTCCCACCCACGCAGCGGGAGGAGGCAGCAATGCAAATAGAGGCACTGCTATGAAAATGAGTCATCCAACCAGTCCTCCCACGGCCTGGCTGCTTCGGTTCCCATGATTATTAGGACTCCTGGTTTGGCATCCCCTGTTAAGTCCATCCTGGTGGCGGTTCACAAATCCCCTACCAGGAAAGTCTATAGTAGTAAATGGAAACGTTTTTCTATATGGGTGACACAGCGGTTCTTTGATTCCGTTTCAATACCCCTGTCGGCAGTTCTAGATTTTCTGGCTAGCATTTTTCAACAGCGCGCCAGTTCTTCTACCGTCCAGGTTCATCTGGCAGCCATATATAATTTTCACATGGGGATCAGAGTCTTCATTGTTTTCCTCCAAATTGTGTAAGACCTTTCTCAAACGTACCTTTCTTCTTAGACTACCTGTAAAGGATCCTGTCCCGTGGTGGGACCTTACCCTGTTGTTGCAGGCATTAGTTTTTCCCCCCATTTGAGCCTGCGGCTTCGGTAGATTTGAAATTTTTGACATGGAAAACTGCCTTCCTGGTTTCCATTACCTCTGCCAAAAGAGTGTCGGAGCTTCAGGCTTTTTTGATCAAAGTGCCATATACGATCTTCCGTAAAGATAGGGTGTCGCTTCGCACTAACCGTTCTTTCCTTCCTAAGGTGGCTTCCGAAGCCAATATTAACCAGACTATAAACTTGCCGGTCTTTTTTCCTAGCTATCAAAACAGGGGGGATATAAATTGCATTTGCTTGACGTGCATGGACAATTGAGGTTTTCCCTTCACAGGACCAAACTTTTCCGCAAGTCTGATCATCTTTTTGTGTCTAATGCTAAGCCCTTCTTTGGTAAACCAGTCTCAAAAGTGACAATTGCTCGCTGGATTTCACAGTGCATTGGTCGATTACTCAGAGAGGGGTCTTCTTTTACCAGGGAGAGTAAAGGCTCATTCGACCCAATCTGTCTACATCAGTGACCTTTTGGTCTATAGTATCTTTGGATGACAATTTGTTCAGCTACCACTTGGGCTTCATCTCACACCTTTGTCTCGCATTACAAATTAGACCTTGTCTCTAGGAGTAGAGCATCCTTTGGCTCTGCGGTGCTCCGGAACATCCTTCCATGAGGGCCGCCCAAGAACTAGGTAGCTGGGGACTCTGTCCCACAGGTTGAAGAACAAATGAAGTAAACTATTTTAGATAAAGAAGTTATGTACTCACAAGTTCCATATGAGTAGTTCATTTGTCTTCAACCGTCCCTCCCTCCTTCCCCTGGACCTTATTTTCAGATTGTTATTATTGTGATCCTTGCCCTGATCTAGGCTAGGTTGAGTTGGTCGGTTATTGTTAGTAGATAAGGTGCTTTTTGGTCAGGTGACTGTTCCTGTTTGGCAGCAGACTCGATCTGAAGGGAGACAGGGAGGCATTATGGGTAAGGGGCGGTGCTTGGAGCTCGGAGCCATAGCTGGAAAATGTGGCCATGTTGGATCCAAAGACCCAAAGGTTGAAGACAAATGAAGTAGAACTACTCAGATGGAACATTACGGTGAGTACATAACTTCTTTTTTTATTAACTGTAGTCTCTCTTCAAATGTTAATATTATTGTGTTCCATTTTTCCACAGAGATTTTAATTGTGTTGATGATATTATTGTAGTTTTTTTAGGCTAATTCATTATTATCTTTGCACAACTCAGTTCCTAGATATTTTAAGGTTGATTCTTGTTTCCCTATCATGTGATCCCCCATAGTCTGCAGTTCATTTTTTATTTAAAAATAAAAAATTTTGATTTATTGAAATGGAGTCCTGAAGTCATGTGAAATTTGTCAATTAATATATCGAATTCTTCTGTCTCTTTTGTATTAGGTAATGTTAGTAATATGTCATCAGCAAAGAACATTACTTTAGAATTGTATTGTTCATAAACATCTATTCCTTTGATTTTTATATTGTTACGAATTGAATCTGCCAATATTTCAATAGCCAGAGCAAATAGAATCGGTGACATGGGACATCCTTGTTTTAGTGCCTTTTGTTATATGTATAGATTCAGAGGTAAAAGGACCTAACTTGACATACGCTAAATTATTTGTATATATATTCTTTAGGAGATGAACAAAGGATGCAGGAAATTCAAATAGCATTAGGATTTTGAATAAATAATCCGAATTTAGGGAATCAAAGGCTTTCTCTATATCTAAGCCAATTATGAGTGTTTCTTTATTCAAATTATCCTTTTAATATTGTCTGTGTATCTGATATATAAATCCAGTTTGATCATTATTTATTGTTTAGGATAGTGGTATTTTCATTCTGTTAGTTCATATTGTCATAAATATCGTATAGTCATTACTTAATAATAATATAGGTCTATATGAGGTACAGAGGTTTGGGAATTTGTTTTCCTTTAGGATTGGTGTGGTTAAGGAATATCTCCAAGTGGGTGGTATTAAAGTTTGTGAATGAATTTCTAATAGAGTTTTATGGAAGAGGGATAGTATCTTTGAAGGAAAAAGTTTATGTATTTCCATAGTTATGCCATCTATACCTGGAGCTTTATTATTTTTACCCTCTTTTATTGCATCTGTAATTTCTTTGTAGGATATGGGTGTTTGCAGATCTAGTTTTAATTTTTTTTGGTATTTTTTATATTGGAACATTTTTCATCTAGATTTAATTGATCAATATGTATACTTTCTTTTTGGAAATGTTCCATACAGTGATTTCTGTAGGCATCAAGAATGTCACCTATATCCGAGACATTTTCCCTTTCTTTTCATGGAAGATACTTTTAATGTTATTAGCTTTTGATTGTATTTTGATTCTTGTGGATAAATCATGTAGATATTTGAGAGAAGTGGCCAAGGTATTAATTTTTAGTTTTTCTAAAGCTAAACTAGTTTTATGTGTTAGAATTTCGTTGTATTTATTGTTCAATACTTGTACTTTCTTTTTCATCTCCAAATAATTTTGATTTTAACAGCTTTTACTGACAAAAGTTTGGATTGTAGAGCTATTAATTTAGAATCCCATTCTCTGATTTTTTTTTTTATACCAAGTTAGGGTTGTACCATATATGTAAACTTTTGAGTCCCATATCATTATTTTATTTCCCTCTGTGGTGTAATTAATATCTAAGAAGAACTGTAATTCAGATAATAACCAGGGTTTGAACTCTTTAATTTTAGTTATATATGCTGGAATTCTGGAGTTAAAGATTAATGGTTTGTACCCATTTTGCAGTTTTAGTATCAATGAATTGTGGTCTAAAAAGAGGCAGGGAGTGATTGAGAAATTAATGATTTTAGAGTGTAAGTCATGGGCAGCAAATATTTTATCTGTTCTAGTTTGGGTACCAAATCTGTGATCTTGATGGGAAAACAACAAAGATTTATCTTCTTTAAATTTGAATGTGTCTACAAGATGAAATTCTTCTTTTTTTCAGTTCCTGTTCCAATACCTGGGAACCAGTATAGATTGGCTAGGGTCCATATTCTGTTATTATATTTAACTATTACTAATGCCATAAGGCCTACTTTATCTTCATACTTATAAATGATTTCTGGGTTAATCACATTTGTTTTCCATAAAATTGTTACCCTTTTTGTCTTTGTCTTAAAAGTGGATTGCGTCAATGTCATATATTCCGTAGGAGTCCATTTGTAATAGTCATTTGTTTTGAAATGAGTTTCTTGAAGGAAGACAATTTGTGCTTTGTTTAGATTTAAATATTTCAGTAGATTTGATCTCTTGCTAGGATTGTTTAAGCCATTGGTATTTAAAGATGATAAAGTTAAATCCATCTTAGGTTATTTAGATTTATGTATTTTTTGTTTTATTGTGACTATTAAACATTTTCCTCTGATAACTGTAAAGTAAATATTTGAGTTTTTAAAGGAAATTATCAGTTTTATACTTTGAGTGTTTACCAATAAAGTAATGTTTTGGTCAGGCATACTAAAATTGTTTTTGTGAAATAAATGTAAATTAATGTTAACAAAACTAAGATCCCCACTAGCCATGGAATGAAAATCATTCTTAATCTGCTGGATAAACTAAGTCCATCAAATTGTCACTCATACCTTGACAATCCAGAACATCTGAGCTCCATAAATTGAGTTATCATATGGAGAATATTTGTAATAGGAATAAGCAATATTTATATTATTTTGAACAAATGTAGTACTGTTGTAGATTAGACTGAATTCTAATACAATATAAATGTCTACTTATTGTATAAGCAGTTAATATTTATATGAAAGATAGATGACAAGCAATTCAATCATAGTAAAGTAGGATGTATCATATATAAAACCTCAGTAAAAGATTATAGCACACAGTTATTTAACATATTCACCTTTACTGATGAAGTCTTTCAAAACTTATTACTTAATATAAATAGATGGTAATAATATTTATACCTAATGTTTATAATACAATGTATTTTACTCGATATGTCAGAAGTTATATTTCATTGTTTACCAGCATTTAAGTAATCACTTTGTTTGTTGCTAACTTACTTAAAGCATCAAGTTTGTTTTATGTGAACATTAATGAAAGTTAGTGCATTTTAATTATCAGTGCATCCCCCCCCCATTTCCTACACACAAGGATTTTCATATCTTTCATTTCTTATTATAAAATGAGTGATATTATAGGTTAAAAACAAAAAAAATTAACTTATTGTGATTAATGATTACAAATTCCCTTTCCATATTTATAAATTGCCGTTTTATGGCATATACCGAAAGGTTTTAGATTTAAATGGCAACATTCTATTTTGTATAATCAGCAAAGGTTAAACTGATTGATTATTGTCAATTTAATACTATTTGTTCAGAATGTGATTGTTAAATTCTGTGACATTCCTAGTTCAGGCTTCTATTGTTTCTCTTGAACAGCTTTGTCAGTTTGATGTCATGTAAAAAACATTAGTTACCTTGGTAACATAAGTATTATGTATGGTCAAGATGGGTTACAAAACCACAATTCAAGTTAAAGCAATTATATGACTTTTTATGAACATTTGCTTATATGATAAAATCATCATGCTTCCCCTTGATGTTCAATGTAGTGTATGTCATTTATGACAAGTTAAAACAGTAGTGTTATTATACACAAGCCCATGTTATTAAAACTTGCTAAATTCAGCAGACTGCTTCATCTTGTATGACAATTATGCATTTTATATCTAGATTTACTAATATCATACATTATATAACTATTATGTTGTGTTTTTTTTTTTTATTTATTTGGCTGTTGCTTCTTATTAGCTCCTTCCAAGTATGTTTATACAGTCCATAAACTTTAAATTTTGAGACCCTTCTAGTTTCTTATTTGTTATAAGTATATTTCCAGCCTTACATACACACATATCAGTACTTCAAGCACGGGCAACAATGCCCATCCAGTTTTTCCAGAATACCATTCACTAGTCCATGTGGTGTGTTTCCAGGCTGTTCTTAAAATATCCAAACCAAAATTTGTCCTGTTCCATTTTACCAGCCTGTTCTATGCAGTGGCTACTCTGCCAGTGAACCAGTCAACACACCTTCCATTCCCACAGATATTTACACAAAAGAAATCGGACGACTCTCTAGCACTTCCAGGCACCGCAAATACCCCTAGAATCAGCTATCCCCATATGCCCAACACGTCTGAACAAGCTCACCTCCCATACCACTGCAAAGGATACTGCACAAGACCAAGTGCTCTTAGTCTTTCACAATAACTCAGACGTCCACTCTTATGTAATTCTTTAATGCATTTGGACGAAAATACATTGTAAATTTAAAATTGCGCTTATTATTATTTTTTTTTTGTCAGGAATCAACTTAATGAGCTAAACGAAGTGTTGGGAGACCATCAATATGTGTACATGTCGTTTAAAGCAGCCCTTTTATATATATATATATATATATATATATATGTATATATATATATATATATATATATATATATATATATATGTGTGTGTGTGTGTGTGTGTATGTATGTGTGTGTGTGTATATATATATATATATATATATATATATATATATATTTTATATTTATTTTTTTTTTTTTTTTTTTTTTTTTTTTTTTTTTGTTTAACCAAAAACTTCATTGCAGAGAATCATCTCAGAGGCTCCTCAGAGCCTTTAAGCATAGTCACTCTGTCTCCGTTACCATACAACCTGGGAGCATCTGTTTGTTAGTGTGTCTGTGTAATGCATACCAGAGGCTCGCGATGCACTTGAAGCAAAACTTCACTTCACTGCAGCTTCAAGCCTAAATTCCCTCCTTTTCAGCGAAGCAGCAGCCAGGAAAAGAACGGAGAGCAAGTAGATAAAAAAAAAAAGCTCCCAACAAGCTGCCACACCAAGAGATAACACATTCTTCCAACCTTCCCACCTCTCACTCAGCAGATGTATAAACAAACTATTCTCTTCCAGAATATCCCAAATTAGAGTTTTAGCCACCCCTTCCCCTGGAACACCAAATGTCTCTTCCTAATACACAAACATCAGTAAACCTCGATCACAAGCTGCAACCCACAGCTTCCCGGAGACGAAAATGGCAGCATACAACAGCTGCCAGACACAGCTGCATCCACACACACCATATCAGGATTGATCAAACAGCACTCGTAGCTGTGATACCTGCCATAATTGATATTAACTGTATTTAGACAGAATATTGATGACATTTTGTACTAATTCACTTAATCTTTTTAATACAATTTCCCTACTGTTTATTATTGTGATTTAATTAGCATAATGTATGTACTGTATTGTGATCATTTGTTGCTATCATTTTACTGTGTATTTTTCCTTTTGTTACTGTTATGCTGTACTCTGCTCCTCTGAAGCCCATGCCATGACGGAAAACGGTCGACAGACTAGTGCACTTACCCGTTTACCAAGTTTTGGTAATTAAGTAAAAATTGCTGGCTTAATAAAGGCTGTAACTTGCAAATAGCCTGCCTTTCGTACGTTTTCATATTTCTTTGTCCTTGCATAATATTAAATGTCGTTCTGACATTCCCTAGCTACTGGTCTTTGACCTGTTAGTTTAAAGAAAGTGGTAATTGGGTTTTGCCTCATCAGTTTAAAGGGTTTGCAAATGTAATTATAGAAATGCTGTTGCCCACTTTACAGAAGTCATTAGCTAATCACCTTTCCCAAGGGCAACCAGTTAATTCAGTTGTTAATTGATTGAAACCTATTACATATTTATTTACAAGTCTGTGTTAAGACAATGTGTACTTATTTAGGGGGACTGTATAAATAATTTATTGGAGAGGTTAGAAAATATTGAATGCAGGCTTGAAAGGTGTGAAGTGTGTGTGTGTGTGTGTGTGTGTGTGTGTGTGTGTATGCGACGTCGGAGAGAGAAAAGTGAAGTGGGAACAGGTTTGAACTGAGGTGAAGTGTGTGTGTGTGTGTGTGTGTGTGTGTGTGTGTGTGTGATCAGTATCGCGATCGAGAGAGAAAAGTGAGTGTGAATGCAGGTTTGAAAGGGGTGAAGTGTGTGTGTGTGTGTGTGTGTGTGTGTGTGTGTGTGTGTGTGTGTGTGTAAAAAGTGTGTGTGTGTGTGTGCGCGGCCTTTGACCGAGAGAGAAAGTGAGTGAAATTAGTGGGAATGCAGATTTGAAAGGTGAAGAGTGTGTGTGTGTGTGTGTGTGTGTGTGTGTGTGTGTGTGTGTGTGTGTGTGTGTGTGAGCCGCATCTGCTTCACATTATCTATTCTCTTGCCTTATCCTTCAAAACAAAGAAATGATCTGACTGCTTAAAATAAGTAAAATGTGCATTCTCTCTCCCACATCACTAGGCACTCCATTGAATATTTGTACTTTTAGTGTGTTCCCAACAGTTGGGTTGTTACACTGAACTGCAGTAATCTATAGTTTGGTTGTTTTGTTTGCTTGCCCATATTCATCAGCAGACTCAGCCTCCCATTCTTTATCAGCCCTCTTCACACAAGTTAAGAAATGTCTTTTCTTTCAACTTTGGACATTTCCCTTCCTGCTCATGTTGGTTCTTTAAAGTATACTACTGTAGTTTTCCTTTCATTTGTACATCTGCATTGTACTCCAGTCCAGATGCAAATGTACATTAAATGCACAGACCCCAAATCTGTCCCCTCTGACAGCTATAGTTATACAGCATGTTTATGAAAAGTTCTCCAGGCATATCTAGTGTAATGCAGATCAAATAAAGTGAAATATGCTGTAGATTTATGAGATTTAAATTTTTTTTTATTTTCATTTTATGTGGTTATGGATTACTTTTCTGTCACAGCAATGGAACAGCATATGATGAGAAATCAAGTCCTGTTTATTAAAGTGAATGTCAGGGATTTCTGTAGTGAGATTGAAGAAGAGGGAGGAAGCAAATACCTTAATTTGAATTATTGCATTTTTATATAACCCATTAAACAATCAAGATCTGAAAAATTGCACATTGAAATAAAGAAATTTAAGTCTTCAGTTTAAACACATTTTTAATCATAACACTGAAAGATGCATTGCAATAACTTTTCTTCATTTCATTGGAAATTAAAGCACATGTTTTCTCCATATCCCAAGATGTGTATTTTTCCCCCAATGAGGTGATGTTTTCAAAGCATGCCATCTATCTGCTCCTGTTCCGGCCCCTTTGTCAAATGTTAGAACTCAATGTGGCCCACGAATCAAAAAGTTTGCCCACCCCTAGTTTAAAGGGTTTGCAAATGTAATTATAGAAATGCTGTTGCCCACTTTACAGAAGTCATTAGCTAATCACCTGTCCCAAGGGCAACCAGTTAATTCATTTGTTAATTGATTGAAACCTATTAGATATTTATTTATAACTCTGTGTTAAGACAATGTGTACTTATTTAGGGGACTGTATAAATAATTTATTGGAGAGGTTAGAAAATATTGAGTGGCAAAAAGACAATATGTTAAACTTTAGATGGCATGTCCCTTTATTCTGCTGTTGAGCTCTGTTTGCGGTTCCAGACTGTGTAGTGTATGAGATATCACTTTAAATGCTAATGATTAACCTGAATTGATTTTCATGTCACATATTACATCTGTAGATATTTCAGTCTGTTTAATGGCCTGACTGAGGCTAGAGGTAAATAGAGAGTATCTTTGTTATTTGTGCCCTGAGATGTATATCTGAAAAAGTGAAGACGCTTATTTTGTTTGAGTTTATATTGTAGAAGTGTAGAATTGTAATTCTCAGTGGAGAAGGGATCCCAGCTGTGGTCACCAGGAATTCTCTTGTTGTATGGACACTTGGCAGAAAACTGGAAGCTTGGGTTCCAGAAATTTGATTTTTGCCTGACTTCAGGTGGAATAGCTGAGAAGGCCAAAATGACGTTTTAGTGTTTTTACTTTTCCTGAAGAGGAAGAAGATGAAATAGAACCAATTAGAAGAGTTGGTCTTTAAAGAATGTGCAATTTATTTATCGTGTGTTTTTGCAAGGGCACAAAACCCTACAGAGACCATGGATACTTATGTTACTAAGCTGAAGAATAAAACCAAAGGTTTAATTTGAGTAGCAAGCTCTTTAATAGCCAGAATGGTTTTGCGGTATAAGAAATCATAAAACATGGAATTTATCTACAGTTACTGAAATTACTGGTATATGGATAAAAGAACTGAGAAAGTGGTTACATTCAAGACAAATTTCAAATTAAGAAGCAACATGTGTTATAGCAGTAATGGAAACCAAAAAAAAATCTATATGAGAATACATCGCAATAGTAAGATAAGAGAAGCAGCCATGTGGTCCAGAGAAAATGCCATTCAGTTGAAGTTCAAGTCTTGTGAGCAGATGTGGATACAGCAGTGGAAGGAAGCCTTATCCTGTTTTTAATCAGTGTTGGTAGAATCTGTGTTAGAAAAGTAAGTTTCTGAAAGATATGTAAAATGGGGAAAAGTGTGTTTAAAAATTGCCTTATTCTGAACAGAAACATGAAAACAAGCTGCTGATGGTAATTCAGAGTTTTAGCTAGCAATCATTTTACTTTGTGATTAATTGTGCAGTTGCCTGGTAAGAGAAGATTTATTTTGATATTTATTTTATTTTTTACCACTGTTCTCCACTGTTTGTAGGAAGAAAGGAATAGCTTGTAGACAAAATTTGTGTTGGTTTGTAATTATTGATCTTTACTTTAAAAAAGGTGCGACTGTGAGCAATAAACCATTTAGAGGCAGCCTGGGATGTTATCCGGTCCCATAGAGGCTGTGTTTTTTGGCCATGGAGAGTGCGGTTCTGACCTGCTCTTTGGAGATGCTAGATAGAGGGCTGGTGACAGGTATGCTTTGGGGTATGTCTGGTGGGGACAGGGGTCGTAAAGTTTGTGCCAAATCTTGTCTGCTAGTTGGTTGGCAATGTCCTCAGGGTTAGTGTGAGTGGTACCATCCACTAGTAGTTGGCACAAAGCTGGGCCTTCCCTTTTAGATTTCTTGCATGAAACACAGGAGGGAAGAATAATACTGGCTTGAGCCTTAGATTTAATGGAAACAGACTGAAATAATATTGATTCAACAACATTAGTAAGGAAATTATTTACATTTTTTCCAGGAACATGGATTGCTTCAAATTGTAAAAAAAAGTCTCCCAGGAAACGGAACATACCAGACATTGTTTGTGTTCCTAATGAAGTTACTGTCACTTCATGCGAAGTTTTACCACCGTTGATGTGCAGTGATCATGGGGTTATAAAGGTTAATTTCTTGCTAGGTAATTCTGCTGAACTGAAATAGATACCAATACACAGAAGAATTATTAACAGATTATATGGAAGCAAACCAGTCATGCAAAACTAATTGGAGTCATGCGTTCCATGGGAAAAAAGCAGAAGGAATGTGGAAAGTCTTGAAAGAGAAATTGAATGTAAAAAAAAAAAAAAAAAAACTAGGCACTCAATGTTAGGAGGATATACTTCCATAAGAACAAGATACTTGATTAAGGTGAGTGACAAAAAATAAGAGAGATGGAAAAGGGGTAAACTACACATTTGAAAACTGAAATAAACAAGCTAGACAAACAAATTAAACATAGTGTGAGACAAGATAAAGAAAATGTGAATACATTTATATAAAGATATTGAGCATAATAGGAAACCGTTTTATAGATACATAAGATGTGGTAGCAGTAAAGACATACACATTGATAAGCTGTGTGTAGATTCATTTATTCTCAGACTCAACAGATTGTAGGTATATTTGCAAAATCTTATGCAAAGCAGTTTGGCTGCATAAAGGAGTGATAAATTGCCCTAGTGACATCCAGGTAACCTCAGATACTGAATTCAAATTAGATTGTGTTGAAAAAGCTATGCAAACTTGGATCCAAAGCACAGAGAGGAAATAGTAATAATGGCCTGAGAGCACTTTAGCATGAGCTTATAGTGCCATATCTGTGTACTAGGTCATATAAATGTGTAGAGATTCCTCATGATTGCAGGCATGCACTTATTAAACCTCTCTTTAAGGGGGAGGGAAATAGGACAAACCCAGAGTTGTACAGACCCAGAAGTCCACTTTCATGTTGTGGAAAATGATGGAGAAGCTTATATTGCTTAGATTGTCAGAATTGGAAAGGTTGGGACTTGAAACTATATATAACCACTAAATGCTCCTTGCCTCAATTCAAAATATCTCTTAAAGACACACATGCACAGTGACTGGCTATGTCCATGTCTAAACCCTGACTAACCCATACAATAATCAGACTGAGGTCTAAACCCTGACTAACCCAAAATACACCAACAAACTATTAAATCAAACTTAGCTCACAAATGTGATTACCTTTTTTTTTTCCCACACCCTCATACTAGATATTTCTTTACTCCCTTATATGTCTCTAATTTCCAGTATCAGGAAAATGACCTATTCTGCCCATACTAAATAAACTCCTTCTTACCTAACCTACCTTCTCTTATTCATCTTCCTTACTTTCTAACTGAAAATCCTTTTTTTATAGACACACTTCTCTTAAATGATTGTTTTCCCTGTCTATTTATTCCATCAGCAACAATTATTTTTATTTTCTATCTAAATGTAACCTTAATTTGTATTTGTCTTTGATTTATTGTTAACTTTCTAGATATCTCTGTAACCTGCATTTTAAGTGTTACTAAACTTTTTGTAACGTGGAGCTTTTCTCCCAGGGCCTCCACTGAAAATGGATATGTATCCAGTCTGACTTTCCCGGTTAACAAATGTAAAATAAATAAATAAATATATCAGCATGCATATGTTGAAAATGGGTCCACTTCGGTAGATTGAACTTTTAAATGTTCGAAGACGATATGGCCGAGACCATGACTTTGAACATTTAAAAGTCCGAATGGACTGAATGGAGATCTGCGTACTGAGCGGAGCGGGAAGATTTCCCATTTCTGCAATGTAGTGCAAACTCGGAGTTGGTATATTTAAGTAAGGGGGGTGTGGGGGGTGTAGCCCCCCTGCTACAGCAGTTTAATTTTGTTTTTTTTTTTTTTTTTCCTTCAGTGTTCGAACTATTACAAGTTCGAACATATGGTCCCTGCCATACTTGCTTCGAACTTGTAATATGTTCGATCTACTGAAGTAGATCCGTTGAAAATAGATGTATTACCACCTATAACATGATGATCTGTAGCAATATTATAACAGCTATGAATGAAAAGTTATGCTGTGATGTAATTTATATAGATTTAACTTCAGCATTTGACAGGGTCATACACAAAACCCTGATTAATAAATTAGAACAATTGGGTATTGACGTACTCTTGATAAGATGGAAAGTTGCATGGCTTACATTTAAAACATGGCAAGTATATACAGCAATTGGACATGTGAAATTCTTGGTTACATTCATGCAGGTCTCTGTCCTAGACCCATTCTTGCCTGGAGTGTATCGTTCAGCCCTGTCTTTTTCATGTTAGGTTTTCTACTGTCTGTATGCAGATGACTTCAAAATGGGTAAACTGATCACACATTTCAGATAGAGCATGTCTGCAAAAGAACTAGACTAAATTGACCATTTGGCCACAGGAGAATAATATATTGAGTAAATATATCAAAAACTTAGCATATGAGATTTAGGAGACATAAGCTGAAAGGGGAATATTTAATACAGCTCACAGTGATTGAAACTGTAGACTCGTTAAGGACCTGGGTGTATGGGTAGATCCAACTTTGAGTTTTTCCTAATCATATCTACCAATTTGTTAATGATAATTATAGAACTATAGGTTGTACACAAAGATTTCTAAAGTATAGGAAGTCATTGTTGGTTATATTGGACCCATGCCTGAGTATGGGATAACAGTATAGAAATAAAAAAATTAACATGAGTAAACTGAAGAGAGTAGAGCATAGCTGTACCAAGGGCATACATAGATGTGAAAAGTTAAGTAATTATAAAAGATTATGATATCTGAACTTGTGCACTGTCTTGTAGAAGTATTTAAGAGACATTATGCAGGTACATAGGGCATTTACAGACCACTACCTCTGGGAATGTTTGGGGTTATCAAAAAGTAGTGAAGACTCGTCAGACAACTGTGTCATATTCTTCAAATAAAAATTTGCATTCATTAATTAAACAGATTTATGAAAAACTTTATATAGATCAAGACACCTTGGTCTGTTTGGAAAAAGAACGGACTGAGGAAGTGCAAAAATATAATGAACAAAATCTAGAGACTTTTGAAAGGTATAAAAAAAGTATGGATATGGGAAAGAAGAAGATGTTCCTCGTGTTTCACTGTTGCAGTCATCACACTTGGGTTATCTGCCTGCAGGTAGCCCTCAGTCGGCCCGAATACGAGAGACTTAGTATTTCTGCGTCAGATGCTGTCACTCCAGGACTGACGTCAGGTCATCAGGGGTATAAAAACAGGCAGCCGACACCATTACATCAGTCTTTCTTGCCGAGGAGCCTGAAGCATAAGCACTATGAAATTGCCGGTCAGCCGCTACCTGAATTTGCGTTTATGAATTGAGTAATCCTGAAGTCTTCTAAAGCCAAGTACCCCATTGGGGATCCTTTTTTCTTGCTCTAACCGATGTCAGAAAAAGTTAACAATTGTCTTTCTTGTGGAAAGCAAATACCTCATAGAGATTTTCATTCTTACTGCGTCACCTGTTTAGGCCCAAACCACGACGTACCACGTTGTCGGTTTTGTGCCTTGTTTAACGCCGAACCATTCTTCCATCGGGCTCTCTTTGTTGCTAAATACTTTTGCTCTCGATCTCCGTATTCTGAAATGGCTTTGGTAAGCCATCCGACTACCAATATTCCAGAAAAACGTAAGGATAAAGACAGAGACAGACCGCATAGGTCCAAAGCTGCCAACAACGCTTCCGTTAAGCTAGTCGCCAGTCCGCCGGTACACAGTGAGGTGCTTTCACAGCTCCTGATGCCCACTTCATTGAATTCGCAGGCCTCTACCGAGACCCATTCGGAGTCTGGTATGCCACAAGACTCTTCTTCCACTATGGAACCTGCGGATGTCACTACCTTGGATGGGTCCGGAGCCGCTATGCAGGCACTGGCTTCTGAGGCAGTTCTTCACTCAACCAATGTTCTACTCACAGACTTTAACTGCAACTACCGAGTTTTTTAGGCACAGAGTATGCACTATGCCTAGAAAACCGATGACCAAAGCACACGCACCTGCTCCCATGCCTCAAAAACAAATGCTTAGAATGGCCGAAGACTTTATTACGCTGATTAGAGGAAGTCCGCCTTCCCCTGCTAAGAGAAAAAGAGACCAGTCCCCTACAGCTACTACAGACCAGGAGTCCGATGACTGATTATGAAGACATGCCCTTATCTGCTTATGAGGATTCAGATGCAGAGGAATCCATCCCCTCTGCCTCCCCTTCAGAGGATTTTTCTTTTGGTGAAACCTTGCATACCTAAGAGAGCATTTCCACTGGGAATGCCAAGACTATCCTCAGTCCAAAAAGAGACTTAGAGAATTCCTAGAGTTGCCTCAGCACAGTCCTTTAGCAATACCCCCTGTCCTGGATGTTGATGATGTTTTTATGGAATCCAATCTTACTCCTGACACTTTACCTCTTGCCCCTAGGAAACCAGACAGGTACTACAGAGTACCTGACCCTCACAAATTTATTTTCACGAGTCCTACTGCTGACCCAGAGATCATTTCCCAGGGGCCTAAAGGTATCAAGGCAACTACAGGCAAGAATCCCACCCCTTCGGACAGGGATTCCAGAGCTTTGGACAGATGGGGTAAGAAGGTATATACCTCTGCAACTCTTGCTATTAGGACATTGAATTGTCAGTTTCACATGCTAAACTACCAGCAACATATTATGGAACTTTTTAAACAAAAAGTAGCAACCTTAAGAGACCGTGCAGAAAATAAAGAATTGCAGGAGCTTATGCACTCTGCAAGCCAAATCAACAAGTATACTTTGTACTGTGGCTTTGACGCCCTAGAAGCATCTTGCTGGGCAGCAGTCACTGGTTCTGTACTGAGGAGACATGCTTGGCTCAAGGAGCAGACCTTGCCAGACCATGTCAAATCAAAGTTACTAGACGCTCCTTTGAACAAGGACAATTTGTTTGGTACCAGAGCAGAAGAGGTTCTTAGATGGAAGAAAAAACTAAGTCTATGCAGACTGTTAAAGAATTCTTACAAGTGCAATCCCCTAGATTCAGTAGGCATTGCCCTTCTAAACACTGGTCCTTTCCAGCCCCCTCAAGTCCTTCTCAAACCAGACCCAGGGGAACAGACCACCCAGACTACAGTCTCAGAGTATGCAGAGATCCAAGCAATGGAGTGCCCCCACCCCTAAAGCAGGGAGTGGTAAGCCACCTCCTTACGAAAAAAACTCACAATGACATCCTTACTAAAACTCCCCGGCCCTGCCCAATTGCTTGTGCCCCTAAGAGGAAAACTTGTCCTTCCTGCAAAAAACTGGATGTCCATCACGCATGACCGGTGGGTCCTCAACATTGTATCCCAGGGGTACAAATTTTATTTCCATTCACTGCCAACCCCAAGCAAGTTTCCAGACCTTCCTCCAAACCAGTGGGCAGAGGCTCAAAGACAAGTAGATTCCCTGCTCAATATCAGAGCTACTCAGCCGGTTCCAGTAGAACAGTGGGGTCAAGGATTCTACTCCAGACTCTTCCTGGTACCCAGGAAAGAGGGCTCTTGGCGCCCAATCCTGGATCTGTCAGTTCTCAACACCTTCCTGGTGGTACCAAAATTTAAAATGCTTACCCTGCAGCAGCTTCTTCCTATGTTATCCAAGGATGCCTGGTTAGTCACCCTAGACTTAAAAGAAGCCTATCTGCACATCCCCATAAGGAATTCATGCAGGAAGTATCTACGTTTCAGGGCAGGATCTATGCATTATCACTTCTCTCCACTTCCCTTTGGCTTATCTACTGTACCCAGAGTTTTCACAAAATGCCTGGCTCCAGCCAGTGCATACTGCAGGCAGAGAAATCTCCAAATTTACCCGTACTTGGATGACTGCCTGATTCAGGCAGACAGTCAGGAATTGCTGTTGCAGCACCTGACGTTTGTGAAACACCTTCTCACTTCCTTGGGGTACACCATCAAGAAAAGAAATCAAAACTGGTACCCAGTCAAAAAAATTGTATTCCTGGGAGCAAGCTTGGACACAGCATCCCAGATGGCATTCCTCACTTCAGAAAAACAAGTCCATCTGACAGCCTATTTCAAACAAATGGCCACCAGAACCCAGCTATTCACAAGAAAAATACTGCAGGCCCTAGTGTTCATGGCCTCATGTATACTGTTAATTCCATATGCAAGACTTCATATGAGGAAACTTCAATGGTACTTTGGTGCCAGCATTCTCAGGACCTGGAAACGGTCATTCCTATCATACCCTGTCTAAGGACAGAGTTCCTTTGGTGGGCAGAAGCATGCAACCGCAACAAGGGAGTGCCCTTTTCTCAACCCCACGCTGCCCAGACCCTAACCACAGACACATTAGACTATTCCTGGGGAGCACACATGGTCAGCAAATGCATTCAGGGCCACTGGAGCCCAAGTCAAATTCATCTGCACATCAACAAAAAAGAGATGCTAGCTGTGCAGAATGCCCTGACAGCTGTCAGATTCCTTCTCTTTCCAGGACAACTGCTAATAAAAACAGATAACATCACAGTTATGTGGTACATTAACAAGCAGGGGGGAACCCACTCCTACCCACTCTGCAGGTTATCCATGGTCCTGTGGCACACGGCCTTGGACATGCAGGTCCATCTGCAAGCTCAATTCCTGCCAGGCAAACAAAATTCACTGCCAGACGACTTAAGCAGAAATCTCCTAGAACCACACAAGTGGCAGTTGGAGCCCAGCACCTTCAACCTTCTGATTCAGAAGTGGGGGACCCCAGAGGTGGATCTCTTTGCCTCCCCCTACAACCACCAGCTCAGCAAATTCTGCACCAGGAATCCTCACAGCAGGACCTGGAAAGTGGATGCCCTATCTTTTCACTGGGTAAATCTCTCAATTTGTGCCTTCCCCCTCTGCCCCTTTTCTCAAGAGTATTACTCAAGACAAGATAGGACAGACCAAGGGCAATTCTGATTGCCCCGGACTGGCCACGTCAGCACTGGTACCCACTCCTGCGCAGCTTGTCACCGGTGCCACCCTGGCACCTACACCAGAACCGAACCCTGCTCTCTCAGCAGCAGGGACAGATTTTGCATCCACAACTGCAAACTCTAAATCTTGCAGCTCGATTTATTCCTTGATTTCTCCCCCAGCAACTTTAAGCAAGCAGGTGCTGGACTTCATTCTTGAAGCCAGAAGACCCAGTACAAGAAAATCCTATGCAGATAAGTGGAAAAGTTTCTGCTCCTGGATTCAATCTAAAGGAGGAAACAACTCTGCCCTCCCTGCCAATAATCCTGGATTACTTAGCAGATCTACTCCACAGAGGCCTGTCCTTCTCCTCCACTAAGATACATGCCTCAGCCATTTCGGCTCATTACAGCGCTGAGCCACGTCATTTATCAAACAGTTCCTGAGAGGGGCAAGCAACATAAGGCCACCAAGGAGAGCACCCACCCCCGTTTGGGACCTTAACTTTGTACTGGAAAAGCTCACGGTCCCCCCCCCCCCTTTGAACCTGCTGCATCAGCTGAGTTAAAATTCCTCTCTTGGAAACCAGCCTTGCTTCTGGCCATCGCTGGCTGTGGACCCCTTCATTATTTTCCATGCTGACAGGGTTTCCCTCAGTACTAACCCTTCTTCTATGCCTAAAGTGGTGTCCAGTGTGGCTCTCAACCAATCCATCCATTTGCCAACTTTCTTCCCTCATCCTCAAAATAAAGGGGAAAGGATTCCTGCACTCCTTGGACATGCACAGATAGCTCAGATTCTACCTTGATAGGACCAAGCCCTTCAGAAAATCTGAGCAGTTACTGGTCAGCTTTGCCACAGGGGCAAAGGGCAAGGCCATTTCAAAACAAACAATTTCCAAATGGATAGCACACTGCATCCATTTCTGCTACAAGCACCATGGGAAACCAACCCTCAGGGGGTCAGAACACTTTCCACTAGGGCAACATCTACCTCTACAGCATTTCTCAAGGGAGTCCCTACCAGGGGCATCCTGGAAGGGAAGCTGCTACCTGGAGTTCTGTACACACCTTCACCATCCATTACCACCTGCCTATCTTTTCCAAATCCAGGGCAGGTTTTGCAACAGCAGTCCTGCAAGGCATACTAACCAGCCCTATCTCTTCTTGACTGCCTCCACCCTTCCTCAGCTTTGGGAATCCACCTGTGTGTGATGACTGCAACAGTGAAACACGAAGAACATAGTACAGTTGTGTACACTTACCATAAGTGTAGATGTTCAAGTGTGTTCGCTGTTGCAGTTCTGGTTTCCCCTCCCTCCAGCCCCCTGTTTTTCTCTCTCTCTCCTCTCTATGGCTATTACTCACCCTTTTCAGGGGTATTGGTATTTACTTTTTACTGGTAGTGCTTTCCCCAGCATAACTTAGCTCCCTATTTGGGGGGCTCCTGACACTTGGGGCAAGAAAAACTGATGTAATGGCATCGGCTGCCTGTTTTTGTACCCCAGACGACCTGACGTCAGTCCTGGAGTGACAGCATCCGAAGCAGAAATACTAAGTCTCTGGTATTTGGGCCGACTGAGGGCTACCTGCAGGAAGATAACCCAAGTGTGTTGACTGCAACAGTGAATACACTCGAGCATCTACATTTATGGTAAGTGTACACAACTGTGCTATGTCTGGTATGGTGCAGTATTTATTGCAACAAAGGAGAAAGCCAAATTAATCGATGCAAAAAAGGCACCCCCAAAGATATTCAAAGAGAAGTACAGGCAAAAGCATCCAGATATGGAAAACTTCACAATAAAATAAATAAGATCACAAAGAGGGAACGTAGAACAGAAGGTAGTAAAGTGGAAGTTAAAAAAAAATTCACAAAGAGGGAACGTAGAACAGAAGATAGTAAAGTAGAAGTTAAAAAAAAAATAGAAGTTGAAGTTCTAGAATACTTGCAGAGTGAAGGATTTAATGTAGAAAGTCTAACACAGATTATATCACAGCATGATGGAACAATGAGTCCCCAAAGTAAGGAGAAACAAGGGGAGCAGGAGACATCTGAAGTAGAAATACGGGTATGTGAAAGAAAAAGAGATTTAATATGGTGCAGTATTTATGCAAAGGAGAAAGTAAAACTAATAAATACAAAAAGATCAGCACCAAAGATATTTGAAGAGAAATACAGGCAAAGGCATCTGGACATGGCAAATTTTACAATTCAAAAAATAAGAAAACAAAGAAGAAAAGTAGAAAAGAGGATTAGTAATGGAGACGTTAAAGAAATGGAAACTGAGAGTATGGATTACTTGCAAAGTGAAAGATCTAGTGTAGAAAATCTAACTCCTACAACATCACAACAGGATAGAGCAGTGGATCCCCAAACCAGTGGAGCAGGAAACATCTAATCAGTTACCATATGAAGATACTTTGGAGCCTTCCACAGGAAACCAGTACAAACGTTCAGTTGGAGTTGCACAGCAAGGGAAGGAACTGGAAACTGTGGCAACTCTGATGCAGTCAGTGCTGTGGCATGATAAGCCCAGATGCAGTACCTAACTTCTGGCTAAAAGTGTTAACATCTTTATTTGAAGATTTAGCCATGAGTAAGAACTGTTTACATGTGCACCCAGAGCAGACACCAGCCCTGGTTAACAGAAAAAAACAGTACTCTACTCCTACTTAAATGCGAACCTGCAGATTATCCTAAAAACTATAGATCAATAACTTGCTTTCTGAAGACGAGTAAACTATACACTGGAAGTGATGCCAAAAGAGTTTATAGTCATTTAGAAGAAAACTCAGTCATGGCAATACAACAATATGGAACAAAGGATCATTTGTTAAATAAAATCATAATGGAGAACTAACTGTCAAAAGAGGAGGAATCTAAGTATGGCATGGATAGACTACAGAAAAGCATTTGATAGTTTCCCACATTCATGGATAAGAGTGCTTAAAATGTGTAAGATACAGTCAACACTGATTGATTACATTACAGTGATCACGAAACAGTGGCAAACCACTTTGCCATTAAGCCATGATAAAGGACAAATTTCAGCAACCCTTTACAACACAAGAATATTATTATAAAAAAATCCTCCCCCACCATCACAACAATATTTTCTGTCTAAATTATCCAGTCAAAGTAAAACGGAAACTAGAAAGCACTACTCTCCCGTATCCTGTAACAAACCTGTCACTATGCGGGAACATACATCTCCCACCCGGGTTCCATCTCCTCCCCTCTGCAACCCCCCTCAACTCCTATAAATCAATAAACTTCACTAGAGATAACTACAAAGCATCAGAAGTAAAATACCTGACTTCCATGCATGGATAGCCTACAACAAACCCAATATTATTGCCGCAACTGAAACATGGCTAAGACCCTATATTAAGGACACAGAATTCCTTCCCCCAGATTTCGCATGTCTTAGGGCCAACCGACCCCGAAAAAAGGTGCAGGCATCTCTCCAATATACCCCATCTCCTTCACTTTTGTCCCATATACAAAACCCATCCCACAGTTCTCCATAGCCAAATTTATAGTTTCTTTCTTTAAAATGAATAATTGCAAAAACCTCTGTGTGATAGTCATTTGCATTCCCCCAGGCAATAACATCCCAATTCTTAAGGAAATCCTTGTCTGGGCATCTACTAACATAAAATAATGAGACTACCATACTGGGAGACGTAAATATCATCTGGCTAGACATATCCCCACACCACTCTAACTGCAATATCCATCTATATAAGTTCACCCAGCTAGTTAACACCATAACCAGGCCTAATAAAATTAATACTCATGTCTCAATCCCAGACTGTTTAGTGTTCGACCTAAATAAGATCACATCCGCTGGTACACTCTCCAATAGTATAAGTGACCACTTACCGGCCTTAATACAATGTGAATGTAGCACAACAATTAATTAACATCAGTACAGGGTTACCAGAGATTAATCCCAGTTCTGTCCATCTAGCTTTAACTAAAGTTGCTTAGAATCAACTGGGGTGCACTAAATTTACTTCCCTTGATGAGGCAGTTGAATTCTTCAACTCATCCTACCTCAGCATACTAAACAGTCTCTACTCTCCTTCGACAAAAGAGAGTAAAGACCAACCATGCCAGTTGGCTAACAAGATCCACTAGGTATCTCATGAAATGCAGGGACAAATCATGGAGAATATGGCAAAAAAACGAAACCCCATCTGACTTTGCCCAATACAAACAGCTCTGATACCAGGTTAAAGCGCCTAGTACTACAAAACAAAAAAAGAACACTGCCTTAAATTACAAAATCAACACAAGCAAAAGCCAAAGAAATTCTGGAGCTCTCATCCCTTTATTAAACCCAGGCTCTAGTAATAATCCTTGCCCAGTCCCAAATAAAACACCCATTAAAATTGCTGCAACCCTCATCTCCTATTTCATAGATACTGTACCCAGTCTGACCACTATCTTACCCAAGACCAGCTTGTCCACCACAGATCTCTCAACAGCTAACACCAGTACACCCCATATTCCTAACTTTACTCTGCCATCTATACCCACCTTGGCAATTAAAAAATTGCTTCTAAAACTCAAACCATGCGCAAATGCCCCTGACAATATACCCGCCAAATACCTTCAAACCTCAGCAAACTCAATCACTTACCCTATTGACATGTTTCTCAACAGATCTATCCAAGAATCCTGTATGCCCATCATCGGGAAAAAAGCTTATATCCTTCCTCTACACAAGAGCAGCCGCACCATAGACAGCACCATCGTCCGCCCTGTTGCTATACTATCACCCATCTCTAAGATTATGTAAAAATGTATTCATTCTCAACTTCACCATCTGACTCGCAACCACATCCTTTCCCCCAACCAACACGGATTTAGGCCAAGACATAGTACCACCACTGCCCTCATATCCTTTATGGACACTGTCAACCGAGCCCGTGACTCTGGTAAAATCTTCACTATTTCTTGATCTTTCTAAAGCTTCCGGTACTATATCCCACTCTCTCCTAACAAAACTCTCTAACATAGGTACCTCACTTCAAACTTTAAACTGGTTCACTAATTACGTCACTAACAGGCAACAATCAACTAAATGGCAGAACTCTTACTCCCCTTTCCTAAACACCACCACTGGTGTTCCTCAGGGCTCCATTTTAGGCCCACTTCTGTTTAGCATATTTATCAATAACTTCCACGCCGCACTCTCTCAAGGCTCAGTCATCCAGTACGCAGATGACTTCACTATCATCTGCACTGAAAACTCCTCAGAACTGCACCATCTCACCCAAAATGCCCTCACCTCCACCGAAATTTGGATGTCTAATAATCATTTTGCCCTGAACCCCGACAAAACCAAACTAGTAATCTTTGCCCCAAAAAGTCCACACCCCTACAAAAAGAGAATTTCACCATTCAATCCCTAAATGGTACCACCATCGACATTGTACCTAGCACAAAACTCGTAGGTGTCGTCATAGATGAAAGCCTCACATTCGACCTGCACATCCAGTCCAATGTCAGACTCATCAAAAGCTTAGCACTCTGTACTGACACAAACATCTACTCAGTGCATCAGCCCGACTTTCCTTTGCCTCTTCTTTTCTTTTACCCTCTCTTTTATACAGTGCCCCCTTCCTCACCAACATTCAGTCCTCTCTAAAGTCCAAACTAGACTCATGCTACAACAAAATTGCTTGTAACTTATGCCTCCTACTCATCCCATCATTACGCAACCTAAAATGGCTTGAACTCCCCAACTATCTCACCTTTATCCAATTAACTACAGCTCATAATCTCATTCATAATCCATCCATGTACCCTGCTCTATCTTCTATACTTACTTTATACCATCCTAACGGACCACTCCGATCTAACCAACCAACTGCTCGTAAATGTAGAAAAACCCAAACTTTCAGCTGGCCAGATGCTGTACTGCTTTAGCATCGCAAAACTTTGGAATTTCCTCCCCCTAACACTTGGATCCACTTGCTCAGTAACCCTCTTCAAAACATCTCTGAAACAATACCTCTCCTTATCTTGGCTGTGCACATGTGCTTAACACCACATCTCATATAACCTAACTTCAACCATCACAACTATTCTCACCCCCACTCTACTACTCTGGCAACCTCCTTTCACATCCACCTGTCTTTTTACTTATTCCACCTCTCCATCCTGTCCGCTTCCCCTCATTGTCTTACCATTGATCTCTCCTATCTACTTCCTTCTCCTCCTAACCCTTATAGACCTACCATTGAACCAGGTGAGACATTCGGGTACCCTCGTAGCCTACTTTAATATCATACCACCACTTATATTTGCAACAATATCCACGACTTTGCTGATTCCTGCAACAGGACTTGTATAGCCTATCGCTTAGCTATTACACCTTCTAAACGTGTGAAAAGTTAAGTACCTAGTCTCTAATTAATTCCTATATCTGATTTGCACCCACTGCATGAAGTGTCCTATATACATTTTGCTAGCTGAAAACTATTCGTATGGAATGTTCTCCTGTATATGCTCTCTATTGCTTGTATAATAACTCTGATTTGAGAGTGATTACTCGTGTACTGTTTTTTTTCACCAATTGTATAAGCTGCTAATAATGTATACTAAATGCCTTTGTTAATGTAATTTCTGTATCATATGTGAAATGTCTTACATGTGCAGCTTTTCTCCCCGGGACTCCATTGAAAATGAGCACTTCTGACCCAGCTGAACCATCGCGGTAAACAAATGCAAACAAATAAATTATTATTCCTAGGATAAAAATTCAAAGAGGGATATTCCAGTGTGCCTCTCTGTCACCATTGCTATTTTGTCTTGCCCTTATCCCATTAAGATGTCTGTTTAACAGATTAGGTCATGGCTACTACAGTTTGGCTTCCAGAAAACAACAAAATGTAAAGACTTCTCATCTTTTTGTAGATTATTTAAAACTATATAGTTCAGCAGGTGAAGAAATGAAAGCACAACTGCAAGTGGTCAATTTCAGATGAAATGAGGATGTCATTTGGCCTTGATAAATTTGCAAAAGCAGCCTTTAAAGCACGAAAACTGTAGCACCAAGAAAATATCTGACTGGGACAGGAATGTGATATAAAAGAACTTGAGCAAGAGGGAGTGTATAAGCATTTGGGAATTGATGAAGGATCAGCAATAAAATAAACAAATGCAAATAAAACGTAGTAAGGAATATTTTAGAAGACTTCAATTAATACTGAAAACGGTGTTGACATCTAGGAACGAAGTCCAAGCTATAAACCAGTTTGCTCCTCCTATCCTATCTTACAGTTTTGGAGTGATTGGCCCCAAAAAGTGTTGGATAAGTTGGACAGGAAAACAAGAAGGATGCTTTATGCTCATCAAATGATTTAGAAAATCAGTGCATACCAAGACTGTATATTCTCTTTTCTGAAGGAGGTATGGGCCTTTTCGAAAATGATTACATGTATAGATCTGCAGTCCTGGGACTGCATACGTATCTGCTGACCTCACAAGACCCAAACGTAGTTTTGAAACATGAAGAGAATAAATCTAAGATGGCTTCCCTGCTTAGTTTAGCTGAAGTATATTAGTGTTAAGTGGGAGTGGAAATCAAATCAGAAGTAGATAAAAAAAATCAAGCAGCAACTGAATGTGCCAAAAAAAAAAACAAACAAACGAAAGAATATAAGGTGAAAGATCAAATGAGAAGACAAGAAATGTGGAAAATGCATAAATATAGTTGTAAGTATAGAAAATTCTTGGAACAACCTCATGTTGATCAGGATCGAATGCAGGAATGGTCAAGGAAAGGTGAATTTAAACCAAAGGACAAAAGGTTAATATTGGTGGGACTTGCGTACATGTTGCTTTACAGAGTCTGTTGAACATGTGGGAGAAACAGATAAATGTATGTTTTGTAAAACAGAATTGGAAACAAGTCGCACATTCTTGTTGCTGGTTGTGATATACTAATGGCAGTAGGACTGTGTACTGAAAAGCATAATAATGTGGAAAGACTGTTGCATTTAGTATTGTGCAAACATTGTAATATTAAAATAGCTGAAAAACACTGGAAACATAAGCCACAAAGCATTATAGAAAATGATGAAATTTATATCACATGGAATCACCCACTACCAACAGTTCAAAAACTAGATGCCAGACAACCAGATATTATGAAAAGAAGACAAGAGTAGCATTGGTCATTGAAACTGTTATACCCAGTGACTACAGTGCCTTGCATACAGAGGCACAAAATCATAAAATACCAGAATTTGCAGGCAGAAATGAGGGCATTGTGGAAGGAGGATACCCAGACAGTTACAATAGGAGTAGGAGCAACGGGTGTCATAAAGAATTTACAGTTGTACTTGGATATGTTACCTTCATGTAACTCTCTATGAATTGCAGAAGGAGTCATTACTGGGCAGATTGCGGGTGCTGTGACGGGCACTTCTAGATATCATCAAAGATTGAAACAGTACTAAAGTTATGAACTTTAATCATGGGCTCCATTCTTGTCTTGGTATTAGACTTGGAGAAACTAAAAAAAAAGATTCTGTAGGAGTGAGAAGTGTACTATTTGGTTATCTGAGAGAGTAGCTGATGCATGGACTAGACTACCAAATTACATCATTGCAGGCATTAGTTTAGATATTTTTAAGAACAGCCTAGGCACTTATGGGAACAACTATTTTGGTGTATTGGCATGCTAGAAGGGCATTATTGACCATGCTTGAAATATTTGTATGTATGCAAATGTGAAACAGCTTGATTCAGTGATGTATGAATGCAAGTCAGACTGGTGGCAAGAATTAACAGGAGTATTTAAAGTAGACAAACAGAAAATTTTGTCTCAAGATACTGTAAAGCATTTGGGGGTTCAGAGGCACTGGACAGAGTGAATGATGTGCATGGAAACACTCTGGACACCAGGTGGGTTTAAAGCTGCTAATGTGAATATAAAGTAAGAACAATATCCTTTACAAATCGTAAGACATTGCTGTTGGTCATTTGGCTTATGCAAAGGTAGGAATGGTAAAGCAAATGCAAAATGTAAAAAAAATAAAAAGAGTATGTGTTTGGGTAGAGTTACAGTTGTACAGGCACCTGTGATACTGTGCACAGCTGTAGAAGTGGTATCCTGCACGATCGTGCTATTTTATGGACTTGAATGTTTGTCAGGACACTATCACATAAAAATAAAATGTGACGCTATGTCAGTAATGCATGCTGCTAGGAAAATGCCAGTACCTCTTAGGAATAGCATTGAGTTGGAATGGAAATTAGTGTATTCCTTTGGTGTCATTAATAGACAGAAGCCAACAGAATGGGTGAATAGTGTAGTGAGTGTTGTGAATCAATATAAGATTTGCATTTGTAATGATTTTCAAGATCTGAATGAAGTGATTGAAAGAAAGTATTCTCCACTTCTTACAGATGTGAAAATGGTTTCAACAATGCCAAATTGTCATAAACCATAGATTCTGGCAGATGAAGCTGCATTCATAATGATACAAATTGTATGTATTCACTTAGCCAGTAGGAGAATTGCACAAGTAATTGAAAGCATTGAAGATGTAAAAAAAAAAAAAATCAATTTGTTTAATATAGGGGCAGACACGGGAATAGCATGACAAAAGAATACTTGTTGTTGACAAAAGAATACTATAGCTGTTAAATAGATTTAAGACCGCATAATTTCAATTTAAGTAAGAGCAGGTGTATAAGGGAGAAGTTTGAAATATGCAGGTATTGTTCTTATGTTAAGGGAATTGAAACCTGACACATGGTCAGAAGAATTACTCAAATACCAAAGCCAGAAGGCAGGCAGAAAAGCATTACAGAGACTTGTAGGAGGGGTGAAGTGTCTTGCAGCCTTTGTAGTTTTCTTTTTTTTTTTCATTTTACATCCATGGGACTGGCCTGAAGGCACCTTCCCTTGCACCCAGTTAGTCCATTTATTCCGTGGGATGAGAGCAGGGCATCACCCACTGGTGAGAATTAGGTGGTAGTAAGGCCACATTACAAGTCCTGCAAAGATGCCTGCTGCACCCAGTGCATCACCCTCCTCCCTTCATGGCAGATATAAGTGCTCTACTACTGCTGCTTGCCACAGGGTGTATGCCTCCGCACTAAAGGCGTATGCACAGTGGTAGAACATGTTCGTAAGGTCTTGCTGCACAAGTGCAGCACCTAGTGCTCACATTGGGTGTCTTCCTAGTGGTGACTATAGTTGCTTCCATCCCCAGGATGGGCAAGCTACTAATCAAACTTGTGTTGTTTAGGCCATAGTCAGGGCTTTATACCTGTACACCCACATAGCTACTGCAAATGTTCCTCTTGCTGTACCTGAGACAAATTAATCAACAGACGTATATGAGAGAGAAGTACAGACCAGGCAAAGGAGTACACTCACAGCAGGTATGTTGAATAGAGCATATCCAGGCATGATGAATGCTTGAATAACTAGAGAGTAGTTACTGTTACCAGTAGCAGAAGAAAAACTAATACGATTTCAGAGTTGTTAGTCCTACCATAAAAATGCAGGTCCTGAAAGATCTTACAATGACAGGCTAGGCCAAGCAAAAATTCATCAGTAAGAAAAGGCATTCTTTGTATGAATTTCTGGAGCAGTAATACTGTCTACTGTGGCTTCTATTGCAGCCTTACTTCCAGAGAATGGTAGAATTTTCCTAGTTGGATGGACACCTCCCCCTGTGGGATGTCAACACACCCCATGATAAAGCAGGCATCCAGGTGCTTCATTTCCAGTTCTTTCTTGCCTCATTGAGAATCTCATGACCTGTTGCTTGCTTGCTTGCATCAACAGTCTTGGCATTTTTGGTTTGCTCCAGAACTTGTGCAGATAAGTACCCCTTTGGGGAAATCCATGTCTGTTTTGTCTACTTTTAGATTCTGTTGTACTGTTGGGGGGGGGGGTTGGACAACCATTATGTTAATGGGGCATGTCTGTTCAAGAAAACACAAATGTACACATAGCATGCAAATCCCTTGGAAGGATTTCCATTTGCAGTGCTTTTTCTTTATAGGGCCTGACTGTCACATTACTGATTTCACTGTCTGCCAAGACTTCAGTCATTGAGTATTTAGTAAAAGGGAGAGATTTCTACAAGACTATCTAAAAGAGAAGAGGCTTAAGACCTTGCCTATCATTATGACATCAGGTAGTTCACTGTATGTTGAGGACACCCTTTAGGAAGCGGAAGGAGAATCACATGGGGAAAAATAAGAAATAAATACCAGGAAACTATAGCCTTTGACATCCCCATTTGGCTTTAGGGCGTGGGGTATGGTGTGGCATGTTTGCAGCCCCCAGCCAATGTACGAATGACCTAATGCCTATGTGGACTTTTTAGTTTTGTTTAAACACGCGTAGAAGCAATTGAAGTAAGTAGTTTGATATGAAGGTCGAAGGAGAGATTGTTATCAATTGACACACACCAATTTGGTAGTCAAGTCAGGGTGATAATAATGGTTCCATTATATTACACACACAAGAGAAGTCAGTGTAGGGGATCTGTAGGTAGGTTAAAAGAGAGAAGTTTTTTGGTTTTTTTAAGTAGACAGTTTAGAGAAACCAAAACCAAACTTTAGAAAATAGAAAATACAGCTTGAGTGTTAGTTTGAAGTTCAGAAATGGATTTAGCAGAGTGTGGAGTCATGAGTCATCAGAATGCAGGTAGCCTGGGGGGCCTGGAAATGGCTACTTTGTTATAAAGAGGGAAGAAAGAAGTGAAGAAGAGAAGAAGGAGGGGAGGGGGAGAAAGGGAGATTGAAGAGATGAGAGAGAGTTTGTTGTCCCAGAGTTTGTTTTCCTTAGAGAGATATAGGGTGAACCAGTGGATAGTCTCAGGAGCTAGGAGAGAGAGAGATCGAATTTTTAGTAGGAGAGAGAGTGGTTAACCATGTCCAGGACATTATTGTTGCGATTATTGTTAATATCTGTGAAGGAGGAGAGAGCAGTAGTTGTGATGCTGGTATTGTCACTGGATAGATGGGAGGCCAAAAGAATTTAGTATTGATGAAGAATGAGTTGAAAGTGTTGGTGGTGCAGTATCAAGGGAAGTATACCCAGAGTGTCTGAAAGTCTGTTGGTCTATGGGAGATTTGCTAGTTCATTTTTTGTCTAGTCTCTTTCGTTAGCCAGGGGGCTGGCCTAGCCTTAATTCTAATATTGCTCATATGGAGGCTACCATGCCTATGGACATAGGCACATCCTCCCCAGCCAAAGGCCTTAACATAGAGGTCAGTTCAGACTCCACAGCTTGAGCAGCCAGGTCCAGTGCCCAATTCACTGTTTCCAAAGGGGAAGAATAATATGTTTTCATTTTGGGTATTGAAGACTTCATGGCAAGAAGGTGGAAGTTTGGGAAACTTGTCCACTTCTTGATAGCATTCCAGCACAGAAGATGCTAGGGCTCAAATACAAGATTGCCTATCTTGTAGATCTACTTGCAGCTGCCTAGACACCAGGTAACGGGCAAAGCCTCACATTCCCTCCCTTTACAGCCTTTACCCCAGGAGTGGTGCCCACCATCTCCTTTGCATGTCCCACAGAGGAAATGTTATTCAGTGATGCTGTTTGTAAAATATAGGACCGTTTCAAATGGAATGCCAAGGAGGTATCAGATACCCAGAAGAGATATTTCAACCTCCTGGGATTGGTGGCTTCCAGATTTATAGCTGTTATTCCAGCCATTGGAGGTTTAGAGAATGCCTTCCTGGCTGCTTCAGAAAAAACAAGCTCTTTAAACTCCTGCCCTGAAAAAGCATGATAGTTTTTTTGTAGGGTTCTTGAGTCCTCCAAATTTTTGTATAAGAACCCCAAGGTGAATTCAGGAGTGATATCTTTGGCTATAGAATAGCATCACAAACTGGTAACTGCTCCTAATAGTCTTCCTATTAAGTAGGAGAGCAGATTACCAGACCACTTTGGGAAGAGATGTTTACACCTGCTACTCTGACCTTCAGGGCACTCAGTTGTTGTACCAGATAGACCTTCTCAGAAACTGTATGATGGAGATCTGAGGGCACAACTGTCTAAGTCCACCTAGACAGTTAATCAGGTGATGAAACGCTCCATGAAAGATGGGTACAGTGGTCTGAATGCAGCATCCAAGGCAGCAGCTACAGGATCTGTTATTGAAAGATATGACCATCTTCATGTCAAGGTACAGCTGTTTAGAATGCACTTCTTGACAAGGGATGTATGTTGTGGTCCTGACACAAATATGTTTAACAGACTGGAGGAGAAGACAAAGACTGCAGTCTGTGAAGCACCTTGCGCACCCCACTTTTAAATACAGCAGGAATTACTTTGCAAAGATGTAGCTCAGCTGTTGTAGGCAAGGTGAGAGTAAGTGTACAAAAAGGGGGCTGTACATGAAAAATTGGAGAGACAACCAAGGGAAAAGAGTGGGGATTCTTTGAGCCACACCTCTTAAAGGAAGCAGCCAGGTCTGCTATAAGCTTCTCCCCCCCCCCTTACATAATCCCAAATCCCCACCCAGCCCTCTCCAGCTTGTCACCCTGCAGAATAGGAGGCAAGTTTGGCAAGTTGTCAGGGAAATTGGAAAGGTCACAAAGGTCGAGTGCTTCCTACAAGTAATCATCCATTGGTACAGATTTCATTTTCATACAAAGCCAAAGATAGTAAGTGTTGCTGCAGTGCTCAGAAGACCAGTAAGCTCTGGTACTTCACCACTTAGACCTGTTAAGAGTAGTAGAGGAGGTACCACAGGGGGAGTAAAACAGACTGGTGGAGAAGGTACCAAAAAGGGAGCAGAATAGTTTTCTACTCCAGGTTATTCCTAGTGCTCAGGAAAGGGGGTCCCTGGGGTCCCATTTTGCACCTTTGTAGAATGAATGCCATCCTAAAGGTCCCATAATTCAAAATGTTTACAGTTACCTTCCTGTCCTGTTCCTTCAAGCTTTGATGGTCGCCCTGGACTCAAAGAATGTAGTTGGCAGTGCAGAATATTAAGTCCCTGAGCTGTTAATGAACTGTTTCCTGTAATCCATAGTACAGGGTTTGATTCCTTGTACTGTCCTTTGTCTACTGTGTGTTTAAGGCAGTTAAACACATTGCACTCCTGGGTCACTTTTTTGCAGTAGGGTTGCCTGGTCAGCTAATGACTAAATGAAAAGTAAATTAAAATGATGCCTGCCTATGGGCTATGTATGCTTTATGTTTGACCTAATGAATAAATGAAAAGTAAATTAAAATGATGCCTGCCTATGGGCTACATATGCTTTATGTTTGACCTAATGAATAAATGAAAAGTAAATTAAAATGATGCCTGTCTATGGGCTACATATGCTTTATGGTTGACCTAATGAATAAATGAAAAGTAAATTAAAATGATGCCTGCCTATGGGCTACGTATGCTTTATGTTTGACATGGACTTTAGTTGCCAGGTTTCCCTCCTTGGTGTTTATTAGACTCCCAGGGTGTCAACAAGTGCTTCTCTCCAACAATTGCCATAGAAACAAGGCAATCAATGTTTGCCTCTATCTATATGGCTATTTAATTCAGGCACAGTCCCAAGAGGCTGTGGAGAGGGCTTTGCGATTTACAGTGGATTGTTTTCAGGCCTGTGAGTTCTTCAGTCTTCCAGACTCGAATTTAACTCCATCCATGAGAGTGGGTTTGTGGGAAACCTGTTAGACTTTAGCTGCCAGAAGGCCTTCCTCCTTAAGATAAGCTGCATGACCTAATACTTCCATACCATGGCCTTAGAAACCTCAATGATGGCAAGGGAGTTCTTGTGGGCACTAGTTTAAATGGTCTCCCACATCCTAACTCTATCTTTGACAAGACTAATTATCAGGAAACGCCAGTGGTATCACAGAAATACCTGGAATGAACACAACCAGTACTTGAAGCAGACAGGCTTAATTCTACCCTGTATCAAATGAGCTGGTGTGGTATTACAATCCAGTCAGACAAAACATTGGTGTACCTTTCAAACAGAAACCTCCTAACCAGACCCTGAAAACTCTTCTAAGATTTGGCCTGGAGGAGCCCATTCAAAGGGCCTTAAAGTGCAGGGCAAGTAGAACCACTCTCAGTGGGAAGGTTGTCCGTATAAAAGCGATAATGGTTCTGATTCTAGCTTTCAAGTCTGGAAGGTAGGAGTACTGCAAGTCATAACAGGAGGCACAGCAGTTATGTACACCAGACACCAGTAAGCAAGGGGAGACTTTGGGGGACTTGGTTATACTTCTATGCCGACTGGCAGTGGTAGCTTGGAAAATGACCCTGAAAGCAAAGTACATCCTGTCAAAACGAAACTCAGTAGTGGATCATCTGAGCAGATCAGCAGTGGAGTCCCATAAGTGGATGATGCATAAGGATGTGTTCTTCACTTAGTTCACAGCTGGGATGCTTGAGACAGACCTGTTTGCTTCTCTAAGCAGCAGGCAGTTGAGATAGTTCTGCTGTAGGGCAGCATACAAAGAAGCTAGAGAGTCAGTGCCTTCTTCAGATACACATCTATTTCTGTGTGCTTTGTGTCTTACCCCTTTCTCTCCAGGGTAATCTAATAGGTAGGAATATAGGGGCTAGAGATGCTGTTAATAATACCTTTTGTGGCACAATGCAGCCCTAATTTTCTGTACTTCTTCAGATGTCCAGGGTGAGCCATCTCTCACTACTAATGCATCAGGCATCTTCAGGCAAGACAAGGGGACCCTCATAACCCCAGCTTGAATGTCCTTTGGCTGACATCTTGGATGATATGACGCTTCTCCCTCCAGGTGCCAATATGCAGAGTAAGTGCTGAACATCATAAGCAACAATGAGAAGCCTGCTACCAGACAACTTTACCTGCCAGAGGAAGAATCAAGACCCCTGTGTAGCCTTGATGTCTTCCAATCTTCAGTATTTTCTGAGCTAATCAGTTCATGGTTGGTATATGCCTGTGTTAATGTACATCATTTAGCCATGTCAGCCTGCATCCCCAAAGATGGCCCTTTATCATCCATTCAGCCTGTAAAACAGGTTCTGAAAAGAGTCCTTCACTTGGTGCCACTTAGGAAAGTCACTGCTCCTCCATGGGGACCTCAACTGTATATTAGAAGAGCTTGCATTGTAAAATTTATGTTACTACACTAAAAGGTAGTCTGTCCCATTACTCAATGAAAATTGAGACGGTTCATCTGATAATGATATTCCTTTACTGCATACGAAGTAGAATTCTAGTATAACAATGAAAGATGCATAACAAAACCATACTTCAGCTTACAGCAATGTGACTGTAGGAATCAATCTCCCTCATACAAAAGAAGTCCAATCTTTATAGTCTCTTTCCTGTCTGCATCAGCAGTTTAGAGAATTTGCCAGCATAATAAGTCTTTCTTTTGAAGCTAGTCTGCTGATGGTTTGTTTTCTATATCTCACACTTTCTGTTCCTGAAGAATAACTCCTCGGTCTTGCTGTTATCTTTCACGTCCTGTTGACAAAACACAGCTGCATACAAGAGTTCATCTTAACCTGCTTGTAGATAGAGAATTTCACAAACTGCATAGTTTATAAAAGATAAAATATTTTACTTCTGACTTCTAATAACAATGAATGCCAAGCTATATGCTTTTGCCAAGAGTTTAAACTAAGTGCACTCTGTACTACACTGAAAAGCAGAGTATTTTACATTTTCAGAAAAATCCACTGAAAGCCATTGTTAACCTGTTCATTACTGAAGACAGAATATTTCAACTCTCACAATTCCCTCTTTTCAAATTAAAAGGCGTAAAATGACTGTTCTTTTTTTACTTCAGTTGCACACATTGAAACCTTTTCCAGTTTGTTAACCATCATGATTTGCTGGACTCTGTAAGTTTTTCGCAAATGACAACTTAGATAACAATTCCAGATATTTAATATGACTGTAATGCCTAACAGTACTAGTACAGGATGTACTGACCAATTTTTCCTGATTTTGACCAACCAGTAAAAATATCCCACCAATTGTGAGCGGTGTCTTTTTTGGTCTTTTTGGCCAAGCTAAGTAATTCATCTTTTGCAGTGATGCTTAATGCCTCATAATACAGCATATTACAGAATACTTTTATTTCCTTTTCCTAAGTACTCTCTGTGAATTTCAGTATTATTCATTATGTTTTTAAATTATCCAAAGATACAGATATATTGGGAAGCTGTATTAAGTCATAATTCCAATTTATGGAAGTATTTACCTCCATGGTTTTAGTAAACACATAGCTCTGATTATTCCATTTAAGGAAATCAGCATGTGATAAACATCCTACAAAAAGTAATTTTAAATTATGACCTATATCCTGATCTGTAACCCGACAAATATGCTGAGGAGCCACTTCTATAAACATTTGAAAAGAAGATGGCACAGTTGTCCACTTACATAAGTTAACAGAATGCTGCAATAAGCATGGTTCATAGACAGGAGAATGCTGTCCACAAATTAATCCATTTTGAGTCTGTGTACAATACTCAATTTTATGTGTTTTCCCCTCATATCTATATGATTACCTTCAGATCGTGACAACCAATACTCATGTCCTTCTCGAACTAGAAATGTCATAGGTAATACCGTAAATTGACACAACAGTGGTATCAGTAACATTATAATGTGAAAACTGTCCTGTGCAGTATTGCGGAGTACAATATGTTACTGTATATAATTTTATCCAATCCGTATCAAGTACCCATTTATGAAACAATTGTTACCAAAAATTTTTATTCTGTAACATTAGTTCAATTTGTACATTATTTTTTTTTAATTTCTACATACAGAAATTGCATAGTGCATTTTGTCCAATTTACAAACACTGTCATGTTACCATCACATTGCAGCTGATATAACTGCATAACATCATAATTGTTTAAAAATTGCTGCTGGTAGTTTATATTATGCAGGTGTGCTTTCCATATCTCTGGATTCTACGATACTTGTAAATGTACAATCTGAGAGATGTCTTCCCCCACTGTTTTTAAACGATTAGCTAGAATTTGAATATTAGATGCATTATAGGTTCATAGGTTCATACTAGGCTATCTGCCCGAGGGCATTTACAAGCCTAGCCCATCGTTTTGTGGCTTAGGCCACCCTTTTCTGTGCCTCTGTCGAACAGTGACACTGAGGTAATCCCTGGGGTATATCTATCTCCCATCCATTGGTCAAGATTTCTCTTGAACAAGGCCAGCGAGGTGCTCTGCCTCACATGTACCGGGATTTTGTTCCACAGCATAGGGAGTCTTTGGGTGATGAATCTATCCCTCCAGCACGTCCTATTAATAGCCGTGTCAAGGTTTAAGTCTCCGCCCTTGTGGCTCTGATGGATCTAGATTTTTGAGGTGAAGCATATTCATCAAATCTGGGTTTGACATGGCCTTGTATGTTAGGCAAAGGTCACCTCTGAGCAAGCGGTAGCGACTGAATAGAGCTGGAGTTCTTTCAGTCGGGCAGCATAGGACAGATTTTTGAGACCCTTTATCCTTTTGGTGAGGAACTTTTGTGGCCTCTCCAGCTGCTGCAAGTGTCGGGTCAGATACATTCGAATGGGGCATTGTACTCAATCATTGGTCTGATGAGTGATGAGTAAAGGGAGACTATGACCTCCTTGATCTAGATGAGAATCCCTTCATGATAAGGTGGGCAATGTAGAAGGTCTTCCTAACTACTTTAGCTACATGGGTGTCGAATGACAGACTACTATCAACCTGGGTCCCCAGGTCCCTGATAACTTCTTCTGTGCTCAGTGGATTGCCACCTATTTGGTAGCTAGGGGTAACCTTGTTTTTCCCGAAGGGTATGACTATGCATTTTTGGCATTTAACCGTGGCTCTGGCACCAGTTATCCGTTTCTGTGAGACCCTTCTGAAGGATATCTGTGTCAGATGTGTTTTCTACTATGGCCCAGTTTGCAGTCATCTGCAAACTTTGTCAGCCAACCCTCCTGTGTTTGCTTGTACTAAAAGTAGATGCCAAACAAGAGTGGGCCCAGGACTGAGCCCTGTGGGACACCACTTGTGACAGGCTTTGAGTCTGACATGGCGCCAGCAGCTCTGACCCTGTGGGTTCTGTCACTCAGCCAGTTTGCAACCCATCTTGTGATGTATGGGTTGACATTTAAGCTGATGAGTTTTCAATGATACCCGAATGGGGTATTGTATCGAAGGCCTTAGCCAGATCGAGGTAGGCTGTATGGACTGCCTTTCCCTCATCAATGGCTTTGGTGACTGTTTGAAAAAGTCAACCAAGTTTAAAAGGCATGATCTGCCTTTGACAAAGCCAAACTGGGTTGGATCCAAAGTCTGCAAATTCCTATGTCTTTATTTATGAGGTCCATTATGATCCTCTCCATGGCTTTGCAGATAAGGCTTGTCAAGCTAATGGGCGGTAATTTCCAGGGTCCACAGTTGCAGCCAGAGGTAAGACTTTGATTAAACAGCTGTCCTAGCTGTGGGTTTAATTCCTCATTGAGTTCATGGAGCACACAGCCGGGACACCATCAGGTCCCATGGATGCTGTGTTTTTGCTTTGGAGAGAGCAGTTCTCACTTGGCTGGAGATGTTTGGGGGCTGCAATCGTTTGGTATAGATATCTCTCCTTTTGGGGAGGGGAGAGTTTGCACTGAACCTGTCAGCCAGTATGTTGGCAATGTCTGTAGGATCAGTAATCTTCACATCATTTTGAACTAGCTCTGAGCATATCTGGGAGTTTCCTCCCAGGTTTCTAACATAGCTAAAGAAGGCCTTATGATTGTCTTTTGAGTCTTTAGCTATTTTTCTCTCGAAATTTGCTTTGGATGATTTTATGAGAGCTCTTAGTTTTTTACTTATAGTGATCAAGGGTGTCTTACCTTTTAAGGATTTTGCTCTATCTTGTAGTAGCTTCCTCCTTTTGTTGTAGAGTTTGTTTATGGCTGGGGTCCACCAGACTGGATGCTTGCCTAGGTCTCCAAGGAGATTATTATACCAAGCTCATTTATATCGACATTTGCCTGTGTCTGGGAATGTAATGTTAAAATGTACTACAATCTTTTGATATGGTCTGTCTAACTTTTTACAGGTAGAAGGGAATTTAACCAAATGGTCTGTATGAACAGAGTAGTTTTACCTGTTAATGTTGATAGAACATATACCTAATGTATGCTGCCTGTAATGATTGTGATTATTAGTACATATACTCGTACCCACCTTTAGCTGGGGGTAATGTACCTGCAAAGTCAATTTGGATGGCATACCAAGGGTCATCCACTGGAGTTACACTTAGTAACTGTGGCTTTTTCAATTGAGCATTCACCTGCAAACATATTGAGCATTTAGCATGCACTAAGTCATAGATTTTCTTTAGCTGTGGTTGCCAGTACTTGTTCTTTACAATAGGCCATAACTTTTGTGTGCCCAAATGTCCCATTACCTGATGATTACACTTCACTAACTGTCGTGCCTGTTGGTACGGAATGTAAGGAAGACCAGAACCATTTTCAAAACATTTTGCATAATATTGTCCTGGACTGTCTCTTACAAGAGTACATTTCTCTAATTGTTCCTTAAGTCCAAACTTAGTTTGGATCTGCAGCAAATCATGTTGCAAATTCTGAGTTGAAAATGTCTGTATGGCATGTACTGCAGTGGTTTTGTCTGGTACACCAGAAAAGTGTTCTGTAGGATACAATTGCATTCCTTCCCTGGCTGCCTTTTTTGCCATCTGATCTGCATAGTTATTTAACTTTTCATTTGCAGCTTTTTGATGAGCTTTTACCCTTACAATACTGTAGTAGCCCACAAGGGACTGACTATGAACTAAATCCCAAATAGTCTGCAACACAGAAGCATGCTTGAGCGGTTTGCCCATATTATCAACAAACCCTCTCCTTGCCCATGCAGACATATGCAGATGTTCTTCGTGTTTCACTGTTGCAGTCATTACAATTGGGTTATCCTGCTGGCAGGCTACCCTCAGTCGGCCTGAATTCCAAAGTCTATGTCCGGCGTCGGTTGCTGTCGCCTCTTCCCTGACGTCAGTGCGCCACGGGTATAAAAGATGCAGCTGACGCCATTTTCTTCAGTCTTTCTTGCCGCGCGGTGCCCGAAGCAAAAGCAATTTGCAAGTGCTGGTCAGCAGACTCCTGAGTTTTTCAAATTCGAAATTCAGATCCGAAGTCTTCATTAAAGCCAAGTCTGGGGAAACTTTTTTCTTGCTCCAGACCGATGTCAGAAAAAGTTAACAATTGTATTTCTTGTGGGAAGCAAATACCTCATAAGGATTTTCATTCTTACTGTATTCCTTGCCTAGGCCCTGACCATAACGTTGCTAGTTGTCGGTTTTGTGCTACATTTAACCAACGCACTATTAAGCGTCGGTACGATTTTGCATCCCATTATTTTGGCAGAAGATTTAATTACATAATGCTGTCGGAACAACTGACTACCGGAGTTTATAAAAAACGCAAGGAAAAAGAAAAGGACAGGCATCCGAGATCCAAAACTGACGATGCGACTTCTGCTAGGCCTGTCGCCGGTTCTCAGTGAGGCGCTTTTGCAGCCCCTGACACCCGCTACCTCAGAGCCACAGGCCGCTTCCGACTCCCACGTGGAGCCGACGAGGCCGCTGGAAACTCAAGGTATTGGACACTCGGAAACTATTCCTTCAGATGGGTCCGGAGCCGCTGAGCAGGCATCGGCTTCTGAGGGTGTTTTCAGACTTACACAGTTATATGTGAAACCTACTTCAGCTTCAAAGGCTAAAGCAACTCTAAAGACAAAGAAACAAGTACAGCATTCTCCTGGACAGGCCTCCATGCCTAAGAAACAGATGCTTAAAATGGCCGAAGACCTTATTACTTTGATCAGGGGTTCCCATCCCCCTTCTGATAAGAGGTAGAATAGTAATCTTCAGACCAGGTTTCCATTTCCTCTGATTCCTCATCTGAACAGGAATATTATCTTCCTCCCTATGAGGACTCTGATGCTGAAGAATCTATCCCTTCAGCCTCTCCTCCTGAGGATTATTCTTTTGGGGAGACACTGCATACTATGAGGGAGCATTTCCACTGGGAGAGCCAGGATTACTCAGAATCCAAGAAAAGGCTCCGAGACTTCCTTTTATTGCCTCAACACAGGCCCCTTGCTATCCCACCTGTTTTAGACATTGTAGATGATGTATTTTCAGAGTCCAGTCCATCTCCAGACTCTTTACCACCAGCTCCTGCTAAGCCAGACAGATACTACAGGGTTCCTGATTCACATAAATTTCTTTATAAAAACCCTGCTGCTGACCCAGAAACCATCTCTCAGGGTCCCAAAGGGGTCAAGGCTTCTACTGCAAAAAACCTTATCCCCTCTGATAGGGATTCTAGGGTCCTAGACAGATGGGGTAAAAAGATTTATACTTCTGCAACCTTGGCTGTAAGAGCCTTAAATTGCCTATTTCATATGCTTAAATATCAGCAATATCTTATGTCACTGCTTAAACAGAAAATGTCAACAAATTCAGAATGTGCAGACAACAAGGAAATGCAGGATTTATTGCATGCAGCTGAACAAGTTGGAAAGCATACTTTGCAATGTGGTTTTGATTCTCTAGAGGCCTCCTGCAGGGCCGCTGTTACAGGTTCTGTCATTAGAAGACATGCTTGGTTAAAAGAACAGAATTTGCCTGATCATGTTAAAGCAAAACTATTAGATGCTCCATTACAGCATGATACTTTGTGTGGTGTTAAAGCAGAAGAGGTGTTGAAGAAAATGGAGGACAAAGCTAAATCTATGCAAACAGTCAAGGATTTCTTGCAGGTACAGCCTCTCAGCTTTAGCAGGAACTGGCCTACAAAGAATTGGTCCTTTCCAGTGTCTGATAGGCCACAAAGAAGCAGATACAGGTGCCCCAGAGGCAGATCACAGCTCCAGGGCTCTTACAGGCCTAAACAATGGGGTGCTTCTATCTCCAAGAGCGGAGAGGAAAAATCACAGCCATACAGGAAACAGTCTCAATGACTTTCCCCTTCCAGCTCCAAGCACTTATCTTTTGGCAGCCCCTTTGGGAGGAAAACTTGCACTTTTTTCACAAAATTGGCACATGATCACCCAGGTTAAATGGGTTCTACATATAGTATCACAAGGCTACAGGTTCCACATTCACACACTGCCAAGGCCAAACGATATGCCAGACCTGCAACGCAATCAGTGGGCAGAGGCACAAAAGCAAGTTTCATCCCTCATGGACATGAGGGCCATTCAACAAGTACCAGAGCAAGAGCAGGGGCAAGGATTCTATTCAAGACTGTTCTTGGTACCCAGAAAGGACAAAGCCTGGAGACCTATACTGGACCTATCTATTCTAAACACATATCTGGATATTCCAAAATTCAAAATGTTGACTCTACAGCAGCTTCTGCCCATGTTGGGCAAGAAGGCTTGGCTTGTGACTTTAGATCTAAAAGAGGCATACCTGCATGTCCCAATCAGACAAACATGGAGAAGATACCTCAGATTCAAAGCTGGCTCAATGCACTACCAATTCTCTGCACTGCCCTTTGGCTTATCTACTGCACCCAAGGTCTTCACAAAGTGCCTGGCACCAGTAATTGCATACTGCAGACAAAGAGGAATACAAATATATCCTTATTTGAACGACTGCCTCATTCAAGCAGAGAACGACGACATTCTACTACAGCATCTGGTGTTTGTAAAGAGATTACTATCATGCCTAGGGTACACAGTCAACGAACAGAAATCAAAACTAGTACCCTCTCAAGAGATAATGTTCCTGGGTGCAAGCTTAAATACAACTGCCCAGATGGCTTATCTCACGCCAGACAAACAAAGACAACTGACTACCTATTTCAAACTGACAACAAAGGCCCAGTTATCTGCAAGAAAAATTCTGCAGGCTTTGGGCTTCATGGCATTCTGCTTTCTACGTATTCCATATGCAAGACTGCATATGAGGAAACTTCAATGGTACCTAAAAAGTATTTGGACTCAACATTGCCACAGCCTGGAAACAATAGTTACTCTCATCCCCTGCCTGCAACAGGAGTTTCGATGGTGGGCGAAGGCCTGTCACCAGAACAAGGGACAGCCATTCACTCTACCCCCAGCCATACAGACATTAACAACGGATGCATCGGATTATGCCTGGGGAGCCTACATGGCAGGAAGATGTATTCAATGCACATGGTCCACAAACCAATTGCATCTACATATCATTCAAAAAGAGATGCTAGCTGTTCAAAATGCCCTGACAGCCTTCAAGGACCTACTTCACCCGGGAGAACTGATAAAAACAGACAATACCATGGTCATGTGGTACATAAACAAGCAGGGAGGCACTCATTCCTACCCCCTTTGCAGACTGGCCATGACTTTGTGGGACACAGCATTGACTTACCAAGTATATCTGCAGGCACAATTCCTGCCAGGAAAGATAAATACTCTGGCAGATGAACTAAGCAGAAACCTCATGGATCCCCATGAGTGGAAATTGGATCCACAAGTCTTCAGCATGATAACAAGGAAATGGGGATGCCCGGAAATAGATCTATTTGCCTCCCCTCACAACTGCCAACTAAAGAGATTCTGCACAAGGACTTATCACAGACAAGCATGGAAAGTGGATGCCCTATCTTTCAGCTGGAAAAACTTAACAGTATATGCCTTTCCTCCTCTGCCTTTCCTCCCCAAAGTACTCCTAAAGGTCAGACAGGAGAAGCCAAAAATGATACTGATTGCCCCAGACTGGCCACGCCAGTACTGGTATCCAATCCTAAGGAACTTGTCTCAATACCCAGCCTGGACCTTACGTCAAGTACCTCATCTACTGTCCCAGCATAACAATCAGATCCTGCACAGCCAACTCAAGACCTTAAATTTGGCAGCATGGCGGATAATGTAGTCATACAAACCACACCTCTCACTAAAGCAGTGATGGATGTCATTTTGGAGGCCAGGAGGCCTAGTACTGGAAAATCCTATGCTGGAAAATGGAAGAGATTCTGTGTTTGGAACCAGGCACAAGGAACTGACACAGCTGTACCAAACATTCCTCAGATTTTGCAATACTTGACTGAGATGCTAGACAAAGGCCTATCTTTTTCATCTATAAAAATTCATGCCTCTGCCATTTCTGCTCTTTACAATACAGAGCCACCAATCTTTTCTCATCCTTTGCTAAGGCAGTACCTCAGAGGGGCCAAAAATTTAAGGCCCCCAAGGAGATCACCAATACCTGCGTGGGACCACAATTATGTCTTGGAAAAACTCACCCTGCCTCCTTTCGAGCCAGCCGCTACAGCTGATATAAAGTTTTTATCTTGGAAAATAGCTCTGCTCCTAGCAATAACTTCTGCAAGACGAGTCTTGGAGCTACAGGCACTCATGGCTGTGGAACCTTTTTATCATTTTTTATCCAGACAGCGTTTCTCTGAGGACAAACCCAACATTTATGCCTAAGGTAGTGTCCAGTGTGTCCCTTAACCAAACTATTCATCTGCCTACCTTTTATCCAAACCCACAGAATAAGGGGGAGAGAATTCTGCATTATTTGGACATACACAGACAGCTATGCTTCTACTTGAACAGAACCAAAGCTTTCAGAAAGACAGAGCAATTACTAGTGGCATATGCTGCAGGATCACAAGGAAAGGATATCTCAAAACAGACTATTTCAAAGTGGATAGGCCACTGCATTTGTTTCTGCTATTCTCAACATGGCAAGCCAGTACCTAAGGGCATTAGGCCACATTCAACCAGAGCAGCAGCCTTCCTCAGGGGAGTACCAACCAAAGACATTTTAAAGGTTGCTACTTGGAGTTCAGTGCACACTTTCACAAAGCACTATCACTTACCACTCTACTCTAAATCCAGGGCAGCCTTTGCCACTGCAGTTCTGCAGGGCCTAATTGCTGCCCCTAATGCTATTTAGCTCCAGCCTCCCAACCTTAGCTTTGGGATTCAACCCAATTGTAATGACTGCAACAGTGAAACACTAAGAGCATAGTACAGTTGTGTACACTTACCATAAATGTAGGTGTTCGAGTGTATTCACTGTTGCAGTCCAGGTTCCCCACCCGCCATCCCCCATTTCTTTGCTGGAACTTATCTGTACTTCTCTATTCTATACAACCTGTGTGGTGTTTTTGCTTGTAGATGAAGGCAAAATATATACTTTGGTGCATGCATGTTTTATTGGCATATTTTAGCCTACCCTTTTGGTTGCACCTGACATCTGGGGCAAGAAAAACTGAATTAAATGGCGTCGGTTGCTGTCGCCTCTTCCCTGACGTCAGTGCGCCAGGGGTATAAAAGATGCAGCCGACGCCGGACCTAGACTTTGGAATTCAGGCCGACTGAGGGTAGCCTGCCAGCAGGATAACCCAATTGCAATGACTGCAACAGTGAGTACACTCGAACATCTACATTTATGGTAAGTGTACACAGCTGTACTTTGCAGAGAATTAACTACATATGCACTGTCTGAAAAAAAAATTTCCTTCTTATTCCATGAAGTTAGATGAGTAGTACTTATCTTCTGCCTTTACTGTAATTTACTTGACACTAGATAATGCCAACCATTTTGCAAATCACTGCTTGACTTGACATCATCAATTAGTTTATTTAACTGAGTCTTATTTACCAAAACCTGTATGGCATAATTTGGTGTCTGTACTATAATGTCTTTGGAGAAAGCTATTAAGTACTCAGTTTGTTTTAAACCCCAATAAATGGCCAAAAGTTGCTGAATGCACAGGTGATATTCCCTCACAACGTGTCAGTTGTTTACTGAAAAATGTAAAGTCTTTTTCATTTTAGCATTAGAGCCATGAGGCCACTCCTGTAAAAGCACAACAGAGTGTGTTGGGTCCAGCTGCTGCCTGTAACACAAAGAGACGTGTTAAACTTGGAGCTACTAATTTTGTAGCCTTGGCCAATGCTGCCTTTAAATCGCAAAAAGCTGTATTTTTCTTTGGTCTCAACTCCAGAAAGGGTAATTCTTTCTGGCTAGAAAGCATGTCATGACATGAATTATACCTTTTCACTTTTAACCTTAACGCGGTAGCGTTGCCTCACAGTAAGAGGTTCTCCTGTTCGATTCACGGCTGGAGTGCCTTCTGTGTGGAGTCTGCATGTCCTCCCCGCGGTCGAGTGGCCTCCGAAAGACATGCGTGAATGGGCGTGTCTTCGCTGAAGGTTGGGTGTCGGGCTGGCAACTCGGCACCATTAAAAAAATAAAAAAATGTACTGCCAATCATTAGCGGACCGGAGTTCCGCTGTGGCGACCCCCTAACCGGGAAAAGCCGAAAAGACAAACAACTTTTAACCTTAACCCTGCCTCCTGCAGTGTTTGAAGGACCTGTATCACTTCCTTCAGACACAATTAGTGTATGCTTGCCCTGTGGCTGTTACCTACCCTCCCTTTTTGTAAAGGGACCTGCATATTTTAACTGCATACCATAGCCCATGTACTGACTGTACTCATAGTATTTACTTGCAAACAGATTATTACATTTTTTGCCGGAGTCTGTGCAATTTTTTATGCTATCATACGATTATTAAATATTGTAAGAAACAAAAAATACGCATTTGCTGATGTTTTTCGTGTTTCACTGTTGCAGTCATCACATTTGGGTTATCTGCCTTCAGGTAGCCCTCAGCCGGCCTGAATACCAGAGTCTTCGGATTTCTGCGTCGGATGCTGTCGCTTCTTCCTTGATGTCAGGTCGTCAGGGGTATAAAACATGCAGCCGACGCCATTACATCAGTCTTTCTTGCTGTGCGGTGCCCGAAGCAGAAGCAGTTTGCAAGTGCCGGTCGGCCGACTCCTGAAATTTTCGTTTTCGAGTTTCAGATCCGAAGTCTTCAAAAAAGCTAAGTACCCCGTTGGGGATCCTTTTTCTTGCTCTAACCGATGTCAGTAAAAGTTAACAATTGTCTTACCTGTGGAAAGCAAATACCTCATAGAGATTTTCATTCCTACTGCATCCCTTCTTTAGGCCCAGACCACGATGTTCTTCGTTGTCGGTTTTGTGCCTTGTTCAATGTCCGAACTATTCGTTGTTGGGCTATTTTTGCAGCTAATTATTTTCGTATTCGTTCTGTGTACTCCGAAATGGCTTCACCAAGCCATCCGACTACCGATATTCCGAAAAAACATAAGGATAAAGACAGAGACAGACCGCATAGGTCCAAAACTGCCGACGACTCTTCCGTTAAGCTATTCACCAGTCCGCCAATACTCAGTGAGGCGCTTTTACAGCCCCTGATACCCGCTACTTCTGATTCGCAGGTCTCTACTGAGACCCATTCGGAGTCTCGTATGACGCGAGATGCTTCTTCGACTATGGAACCTGCGGATATCTCTACCTTGGATGGGTCCAGAGCCTCTGTGCAGGCACCGGCTTCTGAGGGTGTATTCAGGCCTACAGACTTTCATATTAAACCGACGCCATAGTTTTCATCCAGGCCAAAAACTCACACCACTTCTAGAAAACCGATGACCAAACCACAGACTCAGGCCCATATGCCTAAAAAATAAATGCTTAGAATGGCTGAAGACCTTATTACCTTAATTAGGGGAGGCCAGCCTTCCCCCTCTAAGAGACCTAGAACTGATTTTCTTTCTTATTCTTCAGATCAGGAATCTGATATTTCTGCTCCTTCTGATTACCAGGATTTGCCCTTATCTACTTATGAGGATTCTGATGCAGAGGATTCTCTTCCCTCTGTTTCCCCTCCAGAGGATTTTTCTTTCGGTGAAACCTGGCACACACTTAGAGTAATCCTGGCTTTCCTGGCTTTCCCGCGTGGCTTTCCCAGCGGAAATGCTCCCTGACTCCAAAAAGAGACTTGGGGAATTCTTACTATCTCATCACAGGCCTTTAGCTATCCCTCCTGTTCTGGACATTCTTGATGATGCTTTCTTGGAATCTAGCCTTACCCCAGACACTTTACCTCCAGCTCCCAGAAAACCTGACCGGTACTACAGAGTACCTGACTCACAAGTTCCTCTTCAAGAATCCTTCTGCGGATCCAGAGATAATTTCCCAAGGACCAAAAGGCATTAAGGCTACTGCTGCCAAAAATCCTACCCCTTCTTACAGAGATTCTAGAGCCTTAGACAGATGGGGTAAGAAGGTATACACTTCTGCTACTTTGGCCATTAGGGCTATAAATTGCCAGTTTCATATGTTAAAGTGTCAGCAGCATGTTATGGGGCTACTTAAACAGAAAATTATGTTGATTCCTGACTGTACTGAACATAAAGAAATACAGGATTTAATGCATTCTGCAGAACAAATTGGTAAACATACTTTGCAATGTGGTTTTGACACCTTTGAAGCATCTTGCAGGGCTGCTGTCACTGGGTCTGTAATTAGAAGGCATGCTTGGCTTAAGGAACAAAACTTGCCTGATCATGTAAAAGCTAAATTACTGGATGCTCCCTTAAACCAAGACCACCTTTTTGGCAACAAAGCAGAAGTCGTCCTCAAAAGGATGGAGGAAAAAGCTAAATCTATGCAAACTGTTAAATATTTCCTACAAGTGCAGCCTCCCAGATTCAGTAGGCATTGGCCTTCCAAGAACTGGTCCTTTCCAGCCTCTTCCAGGCCTTCTCAGTCCAAACCCAGGAAGTGCAGACCACCTAGGTTTACAGTCTTAGGCTACGCACAGACCTAAACAGTGGGGGGTTCCCACTTCCAAAGGAGAGTAGTAAGCCACCCCCCTACGGAAAAATGGCACAATGACTTAACCTTAACCCTTCCAAGCCGTGCTCAGCTACCTGCTCCCTTAGGAGGAAAGCTCGCCCTGCATGCAAAAAACTGGGAACTCATTACCCAGGACAAATGGGTTTTGAACATAGTTTCCCAAGGATACAGATTCCACTTCCACACACTACCAACCCCAAATGGTTGGCCAGACCTACCCCCAAACCAATGGGCAGAGGCCCAACAGCAGGTTGTCTCTCTTCTAAATATCAGGGCAATTCATCTTGTCCCAGCAGAACAAAGGGGACAAGGTTTTTATTCAAGACATTTTCTGGTACCCAGAAAAGACAACTCCTGGCGTCCCATCCTGAACCTCTCTATTCTCAACACCTTTCTGGTAGTTCCAAAATTCAAAATGCTAACTCTGCAACAGCTTCTTCCCATGCTAGCCAAGGATGACTGGCTGGCAAACCTAGACTTAAAGGAAGCTTACCTCCACCTCCCAATAAGGGAATCTTGCATTTAATACCTATGCTTCAGGGCAAGCTCCATGCACTGTCAGTTCTCTGCACTTCCCTTTGGCTTATCTACTGCGCCCAGGGTATTCACAAAGTGTCTAGCTCCAGCCATTACAGTTTGCAGGCAGAGCAATATTCAAATTTACCCATACTTGGACGATTGTCTTATTCAGGCAGAAAGCCAGGACTTGCTATTACAACACCTGGCATTCGTAAAGAGACTTCTAACCTCTCGGGTGTACACCATCAATGAAAAGAAATCTCACCTAGTACCCTGCCAACAGATTGTATTCCTGGGAGCAAGCTTGAACACAAGTTCCCAGATGGCATTTCTCACTCCGGCGAAACATGTTTCTTTGGCAACGTACTTCACACTATTGGCCACAAAACCCCAGCTGTCTGCAAGGAAAATACTGCAAGCCCTGGGGTTCATGGCCTCTTGCATTTTACTTATTCCATATGCAAGACTGCAATATGAGGAAAACTCCAGTGATATCTAAAAAGCCTATGGTGTCAACATTCTCAAGACCTGGAAACAATGATTTCTATCATTCCTTGTATGAAGACAGAGTTCCTTTGGTGGACAGAGGCTTGCTGCCACAACAAGGGACTCCCTTTCACTCTACCCCCTGCCGCCCAAACCCTAACAACAGACTTATCAGACTATGCATGGGGGGCTCACATGGCAGGGCAGTGCATTCAGGGCAGATGGAACCCAAGACAGATGCACCTGCATATCAATCAAAAAGAAATTTTAGCTATACAGAAGACTGTATTCTTCCAGGACAACTATTGGTAAAGACAGACAACACCACAGTTATGTGGTACATAAACAAGCAGGGGGGAACCCACTCGTACCCTCTCTGCAGACTAGCCAATACAGCCTTGAGCTACCAAGTACACCTGCAAGCTCAATTCCTGCCAGGCAAACGAAATTCACTGGCAGACGACCTAAGCAGAAACCTCATGGACCCACACAAATGGAAATTAGAACCCATAATATTCAACCTCTTGAGGAACAAATGAGGGACTCCAGAGGTAGACCTGTTTGCCTCCCCTCAAAACTACCAGTTGCACAAATTCTGCTCTCTAACTCCCCATGGCCAAGCTTGGAAAGTGGATGCCCTGTCCTTCACCTGGGAAAGCCTCTCAGTTTATGCCTTTCCCCCTCTGCCTCTCCTTTCGAAGGTCCTACTAAAGATCAAACAGGACAAGCCAAGGACAATACTTATTGCACCAGACTGGCCACGCCAGCACTGGTACCCCCTCTTGTGCAATATGACACTGCTACAACCATGGCACCTGCCGCAGACTCCGTCCCTGCTGGCCAGATTCTACACCCTCAGCTTCAAACCCTGAACCTTGCAGCCTGGCTTATTCCTTGAGCGCTCCCCTAGCATCCCTCAGTAAGCAGGTACTGGATGTCGTTATGGAGGCAAGGAGGCCTAGTACTAGAAAATCCTATGCTGAAAAGTGGAAAAGATACTGTTCCTGGAGCCTAGTTCAGGGGGTGGGCACAGCGGTGGCCAGCTTACCTCATATTCTACAGTACTTAACAGAAATGCTCCACAAGGGCTTATTCTTCTCGTCAGTTAAAATTCATGCCTCTCCCCTTTGATCCAGCTGCTACAGCAGAGTTGAAATTCCTTTCTTGGAAAACAGCCTTCCTTCTAGCCATTACTTCAGCTAGAAGAGTGTCTGAATTACAGGCCCTCCAAATAGAATCTATCAGAAAATCTAAACAGCTGCTAGTTAGCTTTGCTGCAGGGGCAGAGGGCAAGGCTATTTCAAAGCAAACCATTTCCAAATGGATAGCCCATTGTATCCATTTCTGTTACAAGCACCGTGGAAAACCTACCTCACAGGGGATAAGGTCACATTCCACCAGGGCTGGATCTACCTCTGTGGCATTTCAGAGAGGGGTCCCTACCAGGGACATCCTAGAAGCTGCTACCTGGAGCTCTGTACATACCTTCACCAAGCATTGCCAAGCAGAGCTGGATTTGCCACTGCAGTCTTTCAGGTATTAATAGCTGGCCCTAATGCTCTTTATCTTCCTCCTCCCTTCCTTTGGGAATCTACCCAAATGTAATGACTGCAACAGTGAAACACGAAGAACATAGTACAGTTGTGTACACTTACCATAAATGTAGATGTTCGAGTGTATTCACTGTTGCAGTCCTGTTACCCTCCCTCCAGCCCCCTGACTTCTCTTGCTTCTACCTTTCTTTCTTGTTTGGCATATATTATATCATATGTATTTGTTTTTTGCTGGGGGTGTACCATACCATATAATAGCTTCCTATTGTGGGGGCACCTGACATCTGGGGCAAGAAAAACTGATGTAATGGCGTCGGCTGCATGTTTTATACCCCTGACGACCTGAAGTCAAGGAAGAAACGACAGCATCTGACGCAGAAATCCGAAGACTCTGGTATTCAGGCCAGCTGAGGGCTACCTGCAGGGATAATCCAAATGTGATGACTGCAACAGTGAATACACTCGAACATCTATATTTATGATAAATGTAAACAACTGTGCTTTGTCTGCCTTTTGCTGCACTTTAGGTGAAAAAAAAAGTACTTGCATGTCAGTCTTGTAACGTCATGTCTTTACTGCGTTTAACTACTGTAGTAAATTATTTTCTGTCAGCGCAGTTAACTGCTGTTGCTGTAACTCTTTACTAGCCAGATTACATTTGTCAGTATTCTGTTCTGCTGACTTTAAATGTCTTATGCACTTCTGAAAAAGTGTTTGCATATGTTGTCTAAACTTTTTGAACTCACTCTGACTGTATCTCAGAAGTTTATTAAACTTGTTTGTCAGTTTACCATGAACCTTGTCTCTGTTCTTATCTGTTTTGTAATGTGCAGTGCTTTTATGCCACTTTTGCTGTATATAAGCCATGAAACGCTGAGGAATAAAATTTCAGAAGCAACGCTCAAGTGTATCATTGCATAAATGTAATGTTATTAAAATATACTCTGTTCATCCCACTTAGGGATAGTTTTTCTCTAATTGAGCTTGTAATGTGTTAGTGTCCTCCCTTGCAAAAATTAAGTCATGCTGTGTGTCAGCATGTTGCCTGTCATATGTTTATTGCAAACGGACAATTTTATTTATCAACACTTCTATTATACAAATAGCTTTACTGCCTTGTTTAATAACAGTTTGTGTGTTAATTTCAGTCTGTGAGACTTTCAAAAACTGAGAAAATTCTTTGCACATTTAGCAGTGTCAGCATGCATTTTACCAGACTCATTTCATTTATCACAGTAAATCTGAAAGTGACCCATGAGGTCAAGATCTTGCTGGTTGCTAGTTTTAGCAATCCAATCTTTAAACTCCTGCAAATCAGACTGTAAAGTACAAACTTTGACATCTACATCACCCTCCAATAAGTCTGTTGCAACAGGATATATAGAAACAGGAACCATTGTCTGTGCCTCAAGCATTACTTTACCTTGGTTTTGTTCCAGGTTTTGTACAACACGTACAATACATTTATGACAAGGCATGCAGAAAGCAACATTTAAATAAAATATTTCTGTACATTCTGTGACACTTCTGCCCAATGTAGTAAAGACTTACAGGTGCTAAGTCACCAGGTGTCCTCGCAGGAAAATAATGCAAATCCAAAAAAGAACAAAGCAGCAAAGACAAGGCTCCAGCTTCTTCAAAATGCAGTCTTCTTTAATGATGCACAAAAATTCACAGGAAAGAATGTTATGTTAATAGACTTTTGTCCAAAGACAGCATGCATCTGAATTTTATTTTTGAGAATGTAGCACAAAATCAATTTTTCAGAGCTTCTAGGTTGAATGCTAGACCAGAAGATTATGAGCAACAAATGCACATAACAAGCTCTGAGTTGAACGAAAGGGGATATGATGAACAGATGATCAGTAGTAAAATTAAGCAGATTGTGAATCTGAGACACTAGGGCAAAGCCATATTTCTCTGAGAGGTGTGAAAAGGAGAAGAACCAGCAAGGGGTAAAAGGAAGGAGTAATATGAAAGTATGTCTGAGTTATTCTAGAAACATAAAAAATTATACAAGAATTAAACATTGGAACATTTTAACAACAGATGGTCAGATTAGTAAGTTTCTAGATTCTCAATCTCCATATACATATAAAAACAAAAAATCTTTGAAACGGAGATTATACACCAACAGGGATTTGGTAGGAAATGAAGGAAATATAGGAACTAAGCCATGCAAAAAAATGTAAATATTATAGCAATAACCCATGCCTGGGTGTGGGTAATGCTGGATTTACAGTTGGTGTGGTTTGGTCATGAAGCCAGTGACCAAACAAAGCCAACTGTGGGTAAATCAGCATTACCCACACCCAGAAGTGGGTTATTGCTATACAATGACATTATTTAAGAAAAAAATAATTAATTTTCTTAAGTAATGGCATTGTATGCCTCCTGCTGCCCTTCAGCTGTCTGATATTCTGCGGCAGTTCTGATGTTCTGAGCATGCGTATGCCTACGCAGTACATCAGAGCTGTGGGCAAAAGCAATGGAGAAAGCAAGATCTCAGTTGCTTTTTTACAAACTGTTTCACTATGTTAAATGGGTTTAACATAGCGAGACAGCTTTAAAAAAAGGCTCCATTGCTTTTTTAAAGCTGCCTCGCTATGTTAAACCCATTTAACATAGCGAAACAGTTTGTAAAAAGCAACGGAGAAAGCAAGATCTTCATTGCTTTTTACAAACTGTCTCGCTATGTTAAACGAGTTTAACATAGCGAGATTATCAATAACGGAGATCTTGTTCTCCGCTGTAAAAAATAAAGAGTTATAGTAATGGAAAAAGTCCGGACGACCGGACCTTTTTCCATTACTATAACTCTGATTTACAGCGTGCACGCTGACCAATCAGCGTGCACGTTTTTTGAATATTAATGGGAGGTCGTTGTATAATGTCCCTTTATAGCAAAGGAGACGGACTTTAAACACCCTGATTCAGGTGAAACCTTCTTTTTAAGAGTTCGTGCTGACTGCAATAGCTGTCATGTGGTCTATTTGGCCATCTGTCAGTTGTGCCACAAATTTTATGTTGGCAAAACAGATTTTTAAAAGATAAAATTAGAGAACACATCTATTATTATTAAGAAAAAAAGTACTTGTAATGCCTTAGCTAAGCATGTCACAGAAACAAATGAGCATCATAAGTTTAAATTCATGGTACTAGGAAGGAATTATGTAAGTAAAAGAGGGGGCGATGTTAGAAACAAGACTGAAGAGATGGAGGCCAATTGGATAATAAGACTTAGAGCAAATGTAGGACATGGTCTGAATTATCATCTACCTATGAGACCTATGAATGATCATATACCTATGAGACCTATGCTAAAAAATAAACCTTTGCAAAGATGAAGAGTTTTTATTACTATTTTTATTATTTTTGTTTTTATGCAGTTCTTTTGTATGCTTTAGCTGTATTTTATGGTACATTTATATGTTTTTTATACACTTTCAGGTGGTTTCAATACTTATTTAAATGAAGTAATGAATTGTTAGGTTATATGGTGATATATGTTTAAATGTTGATGAGTGTGTCATGTGGTTTAGTATAAAAGGTGTGCTTTTAATATTTGTGTTACACCTGATGAAGCATTTAGTGAAAGCGCTTGTGTATCATTAAAGCAGACTGCATTTTTAAGAAGCTGGAGCCTTGTCTTTGCTGCTTTGTTCTTTTTTGGAAGAGAGTATTTACCACAAATGTTCAGGACAAGGTGATCAGGCTTGACACGATCAGTTGTGGAAGAATTTTCTGATGTCAGTCACTAGATGCTGGTGAAGGCAGTACCGGCAGTGGGATCCCCTCTTCGTATTTCACCAACTGTTTGAAGAAAAATTACTGTACTGCCCTGCAGTTGTTCCATCTGCCAGGCAATGGACGAAGTAGTAGGAAAAAAGAAGAGTTGACTCAAAAGAAGAACTGTGCAGGAATGTCACACTGTGAGAGGCACCTCTGCAGGTCACACCTCCCTGATTTGTCCGAACTGGCCTAGTCTCGCCACTGTAAAATTTATGTTACTACACCGAAAGGTAGTCTGTACCATTACTCAATGAAAACAATTGAGACGGTTCAATCTGATATGAACATTCCTTTACTGCATACGAGGTAACATCTAGTATAACAATGAAAGATGCATAACAAAACAGTACTTCAGCTTACAACAACACGACTGTAGGAATCAATGTCTCTCATACAAAAGAAGAAGTCCAGTCTTTATAGTCTCTTTCCTGTCTGCATCAGCAGTTTAGAGAATTTGCCAGAATAATAAGTATTTCTTTTGAAGCTGGTCTGCTGACAATTTGTTTTCCATATGTCACACATTCCGTTCCTGAAGAATAACTCCTCAGCCTTGCTCTTATCTTGCACGTCCTGTTGACGAAACACAGCTGCATACAAGAGTTCATCTTAACCTGCTTGTAGATGGAGAATTTCACAAACTGCATAGTTTATAAAAGATAAAATGTTTTACTTCTGACTTCTAATAACGATGAATGCCAAGCTATATGCTTTTGCCAAGAGTTTAAACTAAGTGCACTCTGTACTACACTGAAAAGCAGAGTATTTTACATTTTCAGAAAAATCCACTGAAAGCCATTGTTAACCTGTTCATTACTGAAGACAAAATATTTCAACTCTCACAGCATTACAGGTCTTTTAGGCATTTGCCTCTGCATCCCTGAAATAACTGTCCTTGAAAACAGACTTTCTACTTGCCGTCATTTCAAATTTGAGAATTTCTGAACTGCAAGCTTTAATGTGCTAAGAACCATTTTTAGTGTTCATTAGGACAGGATCAGCCTCAGAACCTGTCTTCCTTTTTGTTAGAATCCCAGGATTTTGAATGAGTTTTCCATTATTCTGACTGCACAACTGCCTGTATTCTATCCTAATCCCAAGAACAGAGTTGAGAGAATTCTACTTTCCTTGGATCTGCATGGACAACCATGGTAATTCATAGACAGAACCAAACGCATCAGAACATCAGATCGCCTTTTGTCTCCTTTGTAGCCAGCAGAGACAGAAAATTGTTTGCAAGCAGAATCTCTAAATGGCTTACTTATTGCATTTCCCTTTGTGATTCTTGTCATGACAAAACATTGGAACAGCACATTAAATCCCATAGTACAAGAAGCGCAGCATTCACTTTAGCTTTTCTAAGGGGGTAAGTACTCAAGACCCCCCATTATGGCAGCCACGTGATCCTCAGTCCATAAGTTTTTTCTAGACACTACATATTGGACATAGCCTCCAGCATAAGGACTGGAATTTTCACAGCCATTCATCAAAATATGACACAGCCCATGTTAGCCAACATATCCACTAACCAGATGTTGAGTGCTGGGAGTCATCCAAAAAATGAGTCAATAGTACTGCAACAGTGATCCATATGAAGACTATAATACAACTAAGTGCTTAACATAATAGTTGATGTTTAAGTGGATCACTTTCACAGCACAAGTCTGTTTCTCCTTTGCTTCCTTGGTTATCGGGAGATGTGGTGGGTAACCTCCTGTTCCTTGCACCTTTTTTCACTTCACATGACCTTAGGTCTGCTTCAGTCTGGATAAACTGGGAGTGTCTAGGTTGAGTAGGCTTCTGCCATTGAGATACGAGTTAGGGTCCTGTTTTTAAATCACCTTGCCCATAATCTGAATAGTAAGTTCTGGAAGTTTGGCTAGGTGCCTGGTCTTCTGCTGCAGCAGTGATCCAGTCAAACGTGTACTACTGTGTCAAGATTTTAAACAGTTATACTACGCTGAGTCATATTTTGATATTAGGGAAGAAATTCAAATTGTGTCTCAAGATTTAAAGGTGAACCGCACCCACAGACTAAAAGAAAAACATGTTTATTTAGGTTCATAGGTAGGTACTAGGCTATTGGCCCTAGGGCCTAGCCAAAAAGGTACCCTGACTTTCGCCACCCAAGAAAATTATTTTCCTGTGCCCCTGTCGAGCAGAGCCACAGAGGTGATCCCCGGGGTGAGTTTCCTATTTCCATCCAGTCATCAAGATTTTTCTTGAGTGCTAATGAGGAGCTTTGTTTGATATAGTTAGAGTTTGTTCCAAAGTATGGGATGTCTCTGGGACAGGAATCCATCCCTCAAGCATGTTCTGTTTATTGTGGTGACAAGGCTTAGGTCCCTAGAGCGTGTATAAAATTGTCTCTAAACTTGCATAATATCCCACCTCTTAGCTAGAGTATTAACATTTTCTGCCTTACCAAGTTTCCTTCTTTTACTTTCATTTCTAAGAATTTTAAACACTAATCAAAAATTCTGTTCCTTATTTGACAACCAACTAATACATCTACTCAAATAATCAACATCTACTAAATGCATATACTGTAACAGCTACTTTTACTTAATATCTGTTTGTGTAATTACTGCATAAATGTTTACAACTGTCTGTAATAAGCTCAAGCTTTTCTCCCCTGGCCCCCATTGAAAACTAAGTTTTTGACTAAAACCAAGGCAGAATAAAAGAAAAACAAATATCAAATTTGACAGCACCAAGTGTAAGTGAAGCTGCAGTTCCCACTATCCGTAAAAGTAGGGTACACCACCTGCCAAAATACCTCTAAAGAACTCTCTCACTTACAGTTATACAACCGGGATAATGTCCTAATTCCTTCCTTGCAGTTACTCCTCAATTACTTACTTCCAACTTAAAAGTGTAGGCAAAAACAAAGCGGACACATTGAGACAATTTTAGCAAATATTTAATTCAGAAAAAAAGAAATTTACTCTACATAGTGGGGGAGGAATGTCAAATAAAAACATTAATTATCAAGGTGAAACTCCAGAAATGAGATGTCACCGCCACCATTTTTTCTGATGGGATTAGTACGGTTATCGACTGGAAGTTTACATGTGCCCCGAAAGACCTTCTGAAAATGTGCATTAAAAAAGGCAAAACAAATTACTATATGGACATCAAATTAGCAACACACATTTTAGCAAGCCTGTGACTCGCAATGACAGGTACTTGATCACAGGGACTTGACAACTCCTAAAACACACTCACTACCCGTAGATAAATAACTCCTATCCACACAGGTCATTTGTTACTTTCAACATTCTAATTTAATGTATTACGTAAGACGTTCATCAAGGCTTGCAGAACATCACTGTCATTCAACTTCCAAGACCTTACAAAAAGATTATTTTGACGTGCTGTACTCCAAACTTGATGGGTGGAGTACCTAGTACCCATGTCTGACACAAAATTTGGATCAACTGCAATACACACTCTGCAGTTTTGAAAACTGATAAACGTATTCTTAAGTACTTTTAATACAATGTATTTTATAATAGAACTTTGAAATAGAACACAAAACGTCCACCAGGTAGAGTTCCACTTGTGCAGCCTCAGGGAGGTGATACTGTAAACAGAAACATTAATACACATGATAATCCCCCACTACGTGTTCTAAGCAGTCATACCTTCATCTGACCAAAACCAACACACAATTCACATCCCCCTCCTCCTTTTTCTTACCAGAATTAATGCTGCCGCCTGCGCTGGGGGCTCCGCTTCCAGAAGAGGCAGACGCCATCTTGCTTAACACAGGTTTTATATCTCACCGAGGGGGCCCGACGATTCTCTAATCATACCAAAATGTTTCGTTTCCCGTTATCCCGACCATCATGGTTTGGTGTTTTATGCATTTTAACACCACTCTGGGACTATTTATAGGATTTAAATCTTTTATACGCAATTTTTGTGTCTGACCGCATGGGGTCTAGCATCTTGAAGTGATCCTGATTGTTTAGGCTGCCTCTAGGTATCCCACAATGCAGTGCTTGACTGTAAAAAAACATTACTTCATACATAAGTTCATAGGTAAGCACTAGGCTATCTGCCAAGGGCATTTATAAGCCTAGCCAGAATGTGTTGGCTTTCGCCACCCCCTTAGATTAGTTCCCTGTGCCTCTGTCCAGCAGAGCCATTAGTTCCCTGCGCCACTGTCCAGCAGAGCCACTGCAGTGATCCCTGGAGTAAATTTTCTGTTTGCCATCCACTTGTCAAGGTTTCTCTTGAAAAGTGTTAGTGAGGGGCTCTGCCTGATGTATATTGGAATCCTGTTCCAAAGCATGGGGAGTCTCTGGGATAGGAATTTATCCCTCCAGCATGTCCTATTTATTGTTGTGATGAGGTTTATATCTCTAGAGCATGTGGCTCTCCGGGATTTGTTTTTTTTTAGGTGGAGCATGTCCATCAATTCTGGATTGGACATGGCCTTGTATGTCAGGCAGAGATCACCTCTGAGTAAGCGGTATGCAACCAAGCGCAGCTGGAGTTTCTTGAGTCGGGCTGCATAGGTAATCTGTTTGAGGCCGGTAATCCTCTTGGTGAGGTACTTTTGTGGCCTTTCCAGCTGTTGCAGGTGTCTTGTAAGGTACATCCCAAATGGGGTGTTGTATTCTACGATGGGTCTAATGAGTGATGAGTAAAGAGGCACAATAACCTCTTTTGTTCTAGATGCGATCCTTTTTGTGATTAGGTGGGCCACATAGAAGGATTTTCTAGCCACCTTGGCAATATGATTATCAAAGGAGAGATTACTGTCTGCTTGGGCCCCCAGATCCCTTATTACATTTTCTGTATTTAGGGGACTACCACCTATGTGGTAGTTTGCGGGTACTTAGTTTTTTCCAAAGGGGGTGACCATGCACTTTTTGGCATTTAACTTGAGGCCATGATTTTGACACCAGGTATCCGTCTCAGTGAGACCCATCTGGAGGGTGTCTGTATCAGCCGGAGAATCAATTATGGCCCGTAGTTTGCAGTCGTCTGCGAACTTGGTCAGCCATAGTCCTCCTATGCTTGCCTGTATCTCTGAGAAGTATGTACCGAACAGGAGGGGTCCTAGGACTGAGCCCTGGGGGATGCTACTTGTAACCGGTTTAGGGTCGGACGTAGAGCCTGCAACTCTCACCATGTGGGTTCTAGCCATGAGCCAGTTGGCAACCCATCTCGTGACGTAGGGGTTTATGTTCAAGCTGGTGAGCTTGTCTATAATACTAGAATGGGGAATGGTGTCGAAAGCCTTTGCGAGGTCTAGGTAGGCTGTGTGGACCTCATTTCCCTTGTCTAATGCCTTGGTAACCATCTCAAAGAAGTCCACCAGGTTTAGGAGGCATGATCTGCTCTTAACAAAGCCAAACTGGGTAGGGTCCAAGGTTTGGAGGTTCCCAATGTCTGTGTTAATGAGTTCCATGATGATGCGTTCCATAGCCTTGCAGACCAGGCTAGTCAGGCTTATAGGGCGATAGTTCCCGGGGTCCGTTGTGTCTCCACCTTTGTGGAGCGGGATAACTGTTGCCACTCTGTGAGTACGTAGCCTGTAGAGAGTCTGAGTTTGAACAGTGTGTTTAGGTGAGGGGTTAGTTCATTTTGGAGCTCTTGTAAGACGCAGCCTGGGACACCGTCCGGTCCCATTGAAATTATGTTTTTGGCTTTGGATAGAGCTGTTTTAACCTGTGTGTCAGTGATTGATGGGGGCCCTACATTCTTCTGGTATGGTTATGGGCCCTTTAGGGGGTGAGAGGGGGAGTGAAGTTTGCACTAAACCTGTCTGCCAGAATGTTTGCAATATCAGTCGGTTCAGTGTATTTTGTGCCATTCTGCACTAACTCAGAGCAGATCTGAGAGTTTCCACTTAGGTTAGTGACATAGCTAAAGAACGCTTTGTGGTTTTCTTTGGAGTCATTGGCAATTTTTCTTTTGAAACTAGCCTTGGATGATTTAATGAGGGATCGTAGTTTCTTGCTGATACTGATCAGGGTGTCTTTCCTTCTTGGGATTTTACTCTTTTTTTTTTCTGTACTAGTTTCCTCCTTATGTTGTATAGCTTGTTTATGGCAGGGGTCCACCAGACTGGTTTCCTTTTCTAGGAGGAGTGAGTTTTGGTTTTACTTGGGATAGCACGACCCATGCATTCCTGCAGATGCTCAGAGTGCCTTTGTAAAGGTTTCAGCAGCTTGGACAGCATTGTCCTTTAGCATGGGGGCTGTGAACCTTTCCACCTCTGTCTTAAGTAACGTGAAGTTTGCTTTTGAAAAGTTTTTCATGGTGGTTTCCTTAATTGGGGGTGGGGGCAGAATGTGGATATCCAGAGTGATTAGTCTATGGTCTGATCTAACCAGCGAGGGGTTCTCTTTCTTTCTAAAGCTCCTGTTGGTGCATTGATTTTACATGCATATACTGCTTTCTTTAAGTCAGTTAATTTTAAGTAACATTTCATGCCATTCAATGTCTTCTTAAAATACAAACAGTGCAAATGTCACAGAACAGACTTTCAAAGTGCGTTTTACTGTTGCTTCTTTTTAGAATGGCTAAATTGCATTCTTTTGTGAAGCCTGAATTGAACAACTTCGACTCCTCTCCCATCCCCCTTCACACCTGACCTCCCTAGCTGTCAAAGAGCTAAGGGTAATTTGAGCTGTTACTTGCTGTGATTGACAGCTCACAGCAGAAGACTTGACTCAAGTACTGTTTCCTTGATGTTCTTCGTGTTTCACTGTTGCAGTCATTACAATTGGGTTATCCTGCTGGCAGGCTACCCTCAGTCGGCCTGAATTCCAAAGTCTAGGTCCGGCGTCGGTTGCTGTCGCCTCTTCCCTGACGTCAGTGCGCCAGGGGTATAAAAGATGCAGCCAATGTCATTTTCTCCAGTCTTTCTTGCCGCGTGGTGCCCGAAGCAAAAGCAGTTCGCAAGTGCCGGTCGGCCGACTCCTGAGTTTTTCAAATTCGATTTTCAGATCCGAAGTCTTCATTAAAGCTAAGTACCCCGCTGAGGAAACTTTTTTCTTGCTCCAGACCGATGTCAGAAAAAGTTAATAATTGTATTTCTTGTGGGAAGCAAATACCTCATAAGGATTTTCATTCTTACTGTATTCCTTGCCTAGGCCCTGACCATAACGTTGCTAGTTGTTGGTTTTGTGCTAGATTTAAGCAACGCACTATTAAGCATCGGAACGATTTTGCATTCCATTACTTTGGCAGAAGATTTAATTATATAATGCCGTCGGATCAGCCGACTACCGGAGTTTATAAAAATCGCAAGGAAAAAGAAAAGGACAGGCATCCGAGATCCAAAACCGACGAGGCTTCTGCTAGGCCTTTCGCCGGTTCTCAGTGAGGCGTTTTTCGCAGCCCCTCAGAGCCACAGGCCGCTTCCGACTCCCACGTGGAGCCGACAAGGCCGCTGGAAACTCAAGGTATTGGACACTCGGAAGCTATTACCTCAGATGGGTCCGGAGCTGCTGAGCAGGCATCGGCTTCTGAGCGTGTTTTCAGGCCTACACAGTTACATGTGAAACCTACTTCAGCTTCAAAGGCAAAGACTAAAGCAATTCTAAAGACAAAGAAATAAGTACAGCATTCTCCTGGACAGGCCTCCATGCCTAAAAAACAGATGCTTAAAATGGCCAAAGACCTAATTACTTTGATTAGGGGTTCCCATCCCCCTCCTAATAAGAGGCCTAGGCAAGAGTTAGAATACGAATCTTCAGGCCAGGTTTCCATTTCCTCTGATTCCTCCTCTGAACAGGATTATTCTCTTCCTCCCTATGAGGATTCTGATGCTGAAGAATCTATCCCTTCAGCCTCTCCTCCCGAGGATTATTCTTTTGGGGAGACGCTGCATACTATGAGGGAGCATTTCCACTGGGAGAGCCAGGATTACTCAGAATCCAAGAAAAGGCTCAGAGACTTCCTTTTATTACCTCAGCACAGGCCCCTTGCTATCCCTCCTGTTTGACATTGTAGATGTATTTTCTGGAGTCCAGTCTTTCTCCAGACGCATTACCACCAGCTCCTGTTAAGCCAGACAGATACTATAGGGTTCCTGATTCACATAAATTTCTTTATAAAAACCCTGCTGCTGACCCAGAAACCATCTCTCAGGGTCCCAAAGAGGTCAAGGCTTCTACTGCAAAAAACCCTATCCCCTCTGATAGGGATTCTAGGGTCCTAGACAGATGGGGTAAACATATTTATACTTCTGCTACCTTGGCTGTAAGAGCCTTAAATTGCCAATTTCATATGCTTAAATATCAGCAATATCTTATGTCATTGCTTAAACAGAAAATGTCAACAAATTCAGAATGTGCAGACAACAAAGAAATGCAGGATTTATTGCATGCAGCTGAACAAGTTGGAAAGCATACTTTGCAATGTGGTTTTGATTCTCTAGAGGCCTCCTGCAGGGCCGCTGTTACAGGTTCTGTCATTAGGAGGCATGCTTGGTTAAAAGAACAGAATCTGCCTAATCATGTTAAAGCAAACCTATTAGATGCTCCATTACAGCATGATACTTTGTTTGGTGTTAAAGCTGAAGAGGTGTTGAAGAAAGGACAAAGCTAACTCTATGCAAACAGTCAAGGATTTCTTACAGGTTACAGCCTCCCAGATTTAGCAGGAACTGGCCTAGAAAGAACTAGTCCTTTCCGGTGTCCGATAGGCCACAAAGAGGCAGGTACAGACGCCCCAGAGGCAGATCACAGCCCCAAGGCGCATACAGGCCTAAACAATGGGGTGCTTCTACCTCCAAGAGCGGAGAGGAAAAAATCACAGCCATACAGGAAACAGTCTCAATGACTTTCCCCTTCCAGCACCAAGCACTTATCTTTTGGCAGCCCCTTTGGGGGGAAAACTAGCACTTTTTTCACAAAATTGGCACATGATCACCCAGGACAAATGGGTTCTAAATATAGTATCACAAGGCTACAGGTTCCACTTTCACATTCAAGACTGTTCTTGGTACCCAGAAAGGACAAAGCCTGGAGACCAATACTGAACCTATCTATTCTAAACACATATCTGGATATTCCAAAATTCAAAATGTTGACTCTACAGCAGCTTTTGCCCATGTTGGGCAAGAAGGCTTGGCTTGTGACTTTAGATCTAAAAGAGGCATACCTGCATGTCCCAGTCAGACAAACATGCAGAAGATACCTCAGATTCAAAGCTGGTTCAATGCACTACCAATTCTCTGCACTGCCGTTTGGCTTATCTACTGCGCCCAGGGTCTTCACAAAGTGCCTGGCACCAGTAATTGCATACTGCAGACAAAGAGGAATACAAATATATCCTTACTTGGACAACTGCCTCATTCAAGCAGAGAACAAGGATATTATACTACAGCATCTGGCGTTTGTAAAGAGATTACTGTCATGCCTAGGGTACACAGTCAACGAACAGAAATCAAAACTAGTACCCTCTCAAGAGATAATATTCCTGGGTGCAAGCTTAAATACAACTGCCCAGATGGCTTATCTCACGCCAGACAAACAAAGACAACTGACTACCTATTTCAAACTGTTGGTAACAAAGGCCCAGTTATCTGCAAGAAAAATTCAGCAGGCTTTGGGCTTCATGGCATCCTGCATTCTACTAATTCCATATGCAAGATTGTATATGAGGAAACTTCAGTGGTACCCAAAAAGTGTTTGGACTCAGGGGCTTGGAAACAATAGTTACTCTCATTCCCTGCCTGCAACAGGAGTTTTGATGGTGGGCGAAGGTCTGTCACCAGAACAAGGGGCAGCCATTCACTCTACCCTCAGCCACACAGACATTAACAACGGATGCATCGGATTATGCCTGGGGAGCCCACATGGCAGGAAGATGTATTCAAGGCACATGGACCACAAACCAAATGCATCTACATATCAATCAAAAAGAGATGCTAGCTGTTCAAAATGCCCTGACAGCCTTCAAGGACCTACTTCATCCGGGACAACTACTGATAAAGACAGACAATACCACGGTCATGTGGTACATAAACAAGCAGGGAGGCACTCATTCCTAACCCCTTTGCAGACTAGCCATGACTTTGTGGGACACAGCATTGACTTACCAAGTACATCTGTAGGCACAATTCCTGCCAGGAAAAACAAATACTCTGGCAGACGAACTAAGCAGAAACCTCATGGATCCCCACGAGTGGAAATTGGATCCACAAGTCTTCAGCATGATAACAAGGAAATGGGGATGCCCGGACATGGATCTATTTGCCTCACCTCACAACTGCCAACTAAAGAGATTCTGCACAAGGACTTATCACAGACATGCATGGAAAGTGGATGCCCTATCTTTCAGCTGGAAAAACAGTATATGCCTTTCCTCCTCTGCCTCTCCTTCCCAAGGTACTCCTAAAGGTCAGACAGGAGAAGCCAAAATTGATACTGATTGCCCCAGACTGGCCACGCCAGTACTGGTATCCAGTCCTAAGGAACTTGTCTCAATGCCCAGCCTGGACCTTACCTCAGGTACCTCATCTACTGTCCCAGCAGAACAATCGGATCCTGCACAGCCAACTCAAGACCTTAAATCTGGCAGCATGGTGGATAATGTAGTCATACAAAACACACCTCTCACTAAAGCGGTGATGGATGTCATTTTGGAGGTCAGGAGGCTTAGTACTAGAAAATCCTATGCTGGAAAATGGAAGAGATTCTGTGCTTGAAACCAGGCACAAGGAATTGACACAGCTGTACCAAACATTCCTCAGATTTTGCAATACTTGACTGAGATGCTGGACAAAGGCCTGTCTCTTTCATCTTTAAAAATTCATGCCTCTGCCATTTTGGCTCATTACAATACAGAGCCACCAATCTTTTCTCATCCTTTGTTAAGGCAGTACCTCAGAGAGGCCAAAAATTTAAGGACTCCAAGGAGATCACCAATACCTGCATGGGACCTCAATTATGTCTTGGAAAAACTCACCCTGCCTCCTTTCGAGCCAGCCGTTGCAGCTGATATAAAGTTTTTATCTTGGAAAACAGCTCTGCTCCTAGCAGTAACTTCTGCAAGACAAGTCTCAGAGCTACAGGCACTCATGGCTGTGGAACCTTTTATCATTTTTTTATCCAGACAGCGTTTCTCTGAGGACAAACCTGACATTTATGCCGAAGGTAGGGTCCAGTGTGGCCCTTAACCAAACTATTCATCTGCCTAGCTTTTATCCAAACCCACAGAATAAGGGGGAGAGAATTCTGCATTCTTTGGACATACACAGACAGCTACGCTTCTTTTTGAACAGTACCAAAGCTTTCAGAAAGACGGAGCAATTACTAGTGGCATATATGCTGCAGGATCACAAAGAAAGGCTATCTGAAAGCAGACTATTTCAAAGTGGATAGGCCACTGCATTCGTTTCTGCTATTCTCAACATGGCAAGTCAGTACCTAAGGGCATTAGGCCACACTCAAACCAGAGCAGCAGCCACTTCAGCAGCCTTCCTCAGGGGAGTACCAACCAAAGACATTTTAGAGGCTGCTACTTGGAGTTCAGTGCACACCTTCACAAAGCACTATCACTTACCACTCTACTCTAAATCCAGGCAGGCTTTGCCACTGCAGTTCTGCAGGGCCTAATAGCCACCCCTAATGCTATTTAGCTCCAGCCTCCCACCCTTAGCTTTGGGATTCAACCCAATTGTAATGACTGCAACAGTGAAACACGAATAACATAGTACAGTGGCGTACACTTACATAAATGTAGATGTTCGAGTGTATTTACTGTTGCAGTCCAGTATTACCCACCCGCCATCCCCCATTTCTTTGCTAGAACTTATCTGTAGTTCTCTATTCTATACAACCTATGTGGTGTATTGCTTGTAGATGAAGGCAAAATATATACTTTGGTGCATGCATGTTTTATTGACATATTTTTAGCCTACCCTTTTGGGGGCACCTGACATCTGAGGCAAGAAAAAGTGAAGAAAATGGCGTCGGTTGTATCTTTTATACCCCTGGCGCACTGACGTCAGGGAGGAGGTGACAGCAACCGACGCCGGACCAAGACTTTGGAATTCAGGCCGACTGAGTGTAGCCTGCCAGCAGGATAGCCCAATTGTAATGACTGCAACAGTGAATACACTCCATCTACATTTATGGTAAGTGTACAAAACTGTACTTTCTAGCCTTTATTTTCTGCATGGGCAGGGACATGACCAGGGAGTTGTGACATCACAGCTTGGGTGGGTTTTTAGGATGGTTGTGGTGATGTCAGTTTGGGGAGGGAATTGGCCAGAAAACTACCTGTATTCATTGGCCTTGATGACGCCAATGACTTGGAGACTGCAGCAAGCTTTTCTAGGGTGGGATAAAAGTTTTATGAAAGTGAAACCACCACAGTACAGTAAGGTACTGTTCTAGTGGAGAGAAGCAGTAGATTTAAAATATTTTAAATGTCATATTATTGTTTATTCATAGCAGGGACTGTAAATAGGGAGAAAAAGGACAGAAGTTGAGCATTTAGTAACAGAATCCCGTTGTTGT
>NC_056737.1:1078031704-1078034204 GCF_019279795.1 Protopterus annectens
TAGGGGTTGATATTTAAGCTGGTGAGCTTATTTATGATGCCCGAGTGAGGTATTGTGTCCAAGGCTTTTGCAAGGTCAAGGTAGGCTGTGTGGACTACCTTCCCTTCGTCTATGGCCTTGGTGACTGTTTCAAAGAAATTGACCAGGTTCAAGAGGCAAGATCTGCCCTTAACAAAGCCGAATTGGGTAGGATCCAGTGTTTGGAGGTTCCCAATGTCTTTGTTTATGAGTTCTATGATGATACGCTCCATAGCTTTGCAGACCAGGCTAGTTAGGCTTATAGGGCAATAGTTTCCAGGGTCTGTTGTGGCACCACCTTTATGGAGTGGGACCACTGTTGCAGTACGCCATTCTTTGGGTACATATCCTGTTGTAAGGCTGAGACTGAACAGTGATTTTAAGTGAGGGTTCAGTTCTTCTTGGAGCTCATGTAAAATGCAGCCCGGGACACCGTCCGGTCCTATTGATGCTGTGTTTTTTGCTTTGGAGAGGGCAGCTCTCACCTGTGCATCTGTGATGTCAGGGAGGCTACACTCTGTTGGGATAGTCATTTGCTCATTTGGGGGGGAGAAGTTTGCACTGAACCTGTCTGCCAGGATGTTGGCAATGTCTGTGGGTTCAGTGTATTTTTTGTCATTTTGCACTCAGAGCATGTCTGGGAGTTTCCACCCAGGTTTCTGACAACTAAAGAAAGCCTTGCGATTATGTTTAGCGTCTTGTGCAATTTTTCTTTTGAAGCTAGCCTTAGATGATTTTATGAGGGATCGTAGTTTCTTGCTTGTACTGATCAGAGTTGCCTTCCCTTTCAGGGATTTTGCTCTATCATGTAGTAGCTTCCTCCTTCTGTTGTACCGCTTATTTATGGCTGGGGTCCACCAGACAGGTCTCCTGCCTTTGGGGGAGTTTTGTCTTGGTTTTATTTGGGATAGCACGATCCATGCATTCCTGTAGGTATCCATAGAATGCGTTTGTAAAGGATTCTGCGGTTTGGGCCGTATTTTCCACTGGCCCTGGGGCTTTGAAGGATTCCACCTCGGTTTTGAGAAGTGGGAAGTTTGCTTTTGAGAAGTTTTTGACCGTGGTTTCCTTTGCTGGGGGTGGGGACGAGATATGGATGTCCATAGTGATTAATTTGTGGTCAGATCTTACCAATGAGGGGTATACCTCTGGTATGGAACATAGAGTCCCCATGTTGGTGATGATCAGGTCCAATATGTTTTCCCCTCTTGTGGGAGTGGTGACCAGTTGTTCCATAGCATTTGAGTTTATAAATTCTAGGAACCGTTGGGCTAGGGTGTTGGGGTTAGAGTAGTGCTCCCAGTCTATGTTTGGGTAGTTAAAGTCACCCAATATAATGGTATTTGGAGAGTCCTTCATATTCTCCAGTGTCTTCAAGAAAGCCGAGTGGGAGGGTGGTCTGTAGCAGGCTACAAACTGGAAGGCAGTTTTGCCCACTGTTAGTTGCACATGGATGGTCTCAGATGCTTCGTGCAGTGCCACTAGCCTGGAGGTATGGGTATCTTTGATGAATATGGATACTCTCCCTCCTCTGTTCGGTCCGAATTTGGGGACGAAAAGCATGGTATGAGGTATAGCCTGGTAGTGTTGGGGTGCTCTCAGGAGCCTTGAACCAGGTTTCTGTTACTGCACAGATATCGATATTCTCCATACTGAGGAGAGCCTCGAGTGTGTGCATCTTGAGGTTTAGACTTTTGGCATTGAGCAGCATTACCCTTAGTTTCTTTTTCCTTGTGTTGTCTAAGGAGGTGGGTTTGTCTTTTGAGCCTTGCCTAAAAAAGGCACTATGGGGTGGCAAGAGCCTTGGCCAGTATTCAAAAACCCAGGGTGACAGGTGCAAGCCGTCCCTAAGCGAACAACGTGGCTTGTCAAGCATGTCATCCCAGGCTGACAGACACTGGATCCCCTTTGGTGACACCAATACTTTAGCCAATTGTTGAAATTGATCATTTTGTCTTTATACTGTGGTATCATTCTTGGTGAGGGTAAGATGCTACTCAAGGTCAGGGTCATACCGGCCTGGGCCACATGATCAGAGAGCTCCTCTATGTCTCTTTTCATTTAATCCAGGGAGGTACATCTCAGGTCATTCACACCAGCATGGACAATGACGGAGTCATATTTGTACTTGCTTTGGAGTGACCTGAGTGTTTGTGTTATGTGGCGGATCCTGGCACCCGACAGGCAGCTTACAGTGACCTTCTCCTTGTTCAGCCTGGTGAGAGGGACGTCCGTGTGTCTGACAATAGAGTCACCTATTACAAGTGTATTAGGTGTGTTGTTTAGCCTTAAGGGCTGTGACTGTGTGGCACACTGACTTTGTGAACTTGATACGTGGGTATTGTTGTGGGGTAGCAGTTGCTTGGATGTCTGCTTTGGAGATCTCTGTTGCTTGGGCAGATTTTTATTTAGAGCCGCCGAGTATGTTTTTGTGTGTTTGTGTTTGGTTTGCTGTTGTGATAGGTCTATGTGAGACTGGATT
>NC_056737.1:1078039204-1078048772 GCF_019279795.1 Protopterus annectens
TTGATAAGGGACACTCCCAGTCCCATCTCATTAGCCCATTCTACCCAATACAGAGATCATTTGGGAAGGTCAAACCCCTTATGTACTTAACAGCCCTCCATACCACTCATAGTTCACAAACCTCAGTCTCACACCCACTAAGGCTTAACCATAAACCCAACATATTAGTCTTGGGTGACTCCATTGTGAGACGCACAAATGTGCTTCTCACTAGGCTGGATAAGGAGAAAGTCACGGTTAGTTGTCTGTCAGGGCCAGAATCCACCATATCACACATGCACTCAAGTCTCTCAACAACAGGTACTGTTATGACTCTGCCATAGTCCATGTTGATGTGAATGACTTGAGACGTACCTCCCTGGACTATATGAAGAGAGACTTGATTGAATTCACTGAATATGTGTCCCAGGCAGGTATGTTCCTAGCCTTAAGCAGCATTGTACCATCACCCAGAATGATGCCTGAATACAAACAGAAAATGATTGACTTTAACAGTTGGCTTAGTTTCTGGTGTCATTCCAGGGGAATCCAGTACCTGACAGCCTGGGCAGATATGATCAACAGACCACGATGCTTTGCCAAAGATGGCCTGCATCTGTCTCACCTGGGCTTCAGGATTCTGGCAAAGGCTCTTGCCTCCCCTGTAGTGCCTTTTTTAGGAAAAGTGATGAGGTTAAAACTACCAACATAAAAATTTCAACAAAATACAAATTAAAGGTCATGCTGCTAAACGCTAGGAGTCTAAACACGAAACTGCACTCATTGCAAGCATTCCTAACCCTGGAAAATGCTGACATCTGTGTGGTCACAGAAACCTGGTTTAAAGCTGCGGAGAGCATGCCAGCCTTACCTGATTACACATCCTATCATACATTCAGACCCCAAACTGTGGGTAGTAAATCCAAAGGAGGTGGAGTTTCAATATATATTAAAGACCTACATACCTCCAGGCTGGTCAAACAGTATGACGCACAGGAGACACTCCAGGTACAGTTAACTATTGACAAGACCCCTATACAAATAATAACTAGCCAAGATGCCCAAACTGCCTATCTAGACCTCTTTGAATCTATCAAGATTCAACCCTTTACCCTGATCTTGAGTGACTTTAACTACCCAGACATAGACTGGAAGAACTTCTCTTGCCAGAACACAAATAACCAGAGATTCCTCTATTTTGTAAATGCAAATGCTTTGGAACAGCTAGTTGATACCCCCACAAGAGGTGCTAATATCTTGAACATGGTATTAACCAACATGAGTAGCCACTGCAGCTTCCCTGCAGTATCATCCTCCCTTGTGAGATCTGACCATAAAGCCATCACGTTCGAAGTCACCATCCCCCCCGACTCCCCTCTAGCTAGGGTCAATCAAAAAAAAACTTCTCCAAAGCTAATTACAGCCTCCTGAGTGATGGTATAAACAGCTTCACAGCCCCATCCCTCTCTCTTAGGGACTGGCACTAGTATCCAAAACTATACCAAATTACTATACGAACATTTATATAGATGCATGGAATCAGGAATTACCTGACAGGACTAAATCATCTTCCTCAAGGAAGAGTAAACCTTGTCTGATGGACATCTGCAATAAATAAACTGTATAACAGAAGAAAGAAATTGCTGACCAGGACCAAGAAGGAGCAGGTGCCCAATTGGAAGCAATCTCTCCTTAGCCTAAACAAGCAAATAAGAGCACTAGTGAAATCCTCCAAAGCCAACTTCGAGTCCAAATTGGCCACATCTACTAGAGACAGTCATAAGGCCGCCTTCACATATGTCCGTAATCTCAAAGGTAGCACCCAGATCTGTTCATAACTGATGGTCAAGGACACCACATATACAAATGCCATAGATATAGCAAACTTGCTGTCTGACAGATTATGAAAATTTCACCCTTCTGCCCCCCCATCAGTAAATCAGGACATTCCCAATACCTGCCCCCTTCCCCTTATATCTAGGAATCAGGTCATCACTGCTCTCTCAAAGGCAAAAAGTACAGCCTCCATGAGACCTAATAACATCCCAGGCTGCATCGTACATGAACTCTGGCAGGAACTTGCAGCACCATTAGGTACCCTATTCAACCAAAGCCTGAGTAACTGTTTTGTACCAGCTGAGTGGAGGACGGCCACTGTCATCCCTTTACACAAAGGTGGAGTGTCCACTGATGCTGGAAATTATAGACCCATAAACCTAACTAGCCTGATCTGCAAGGCCATGGAACGGATTATCATGGACCTCATAAACAAGGACATCGGCACATCCAAACACTCGATCTTACACAGTTTGGCTTTCATCAAGGGGAGGTCATGTCTGTTAAAGTTGGTCGACTTTTTTGAGACAGTCACCAAAGCCATGGTTGAGGGGAAGACCGTGCACACTGCCTACCTTGATCTGGCCAAAGCCTTCGACACTATTCCCCACTCGGGCATAATAGATAAACTCCATCAACTAAGCATCAATCCATGTGTTACCATATGGGTAGCCAACTGGCTCGCTGATAGAACCCACCCAGTCAAAATGGGGGAAGCCACCTCAAGCAGTAGACCCGTATCTAGTGGCGTACCCCAGGGTTTGGTCTTGGGGCCTCTGTTATTTGGGATATACTTTTCTGAGGTACAGGCCAAAACCAGTGGGCTATGGCTAACCAAGTTTGCAGATGACTACAAATTGGGAGCTGTCATCAATTCCCCTAATGATGTGGGCAATCCTCCAAGAGGGTCTCACCCAAACAAATGACTGGTGCCAGAAACATGGCCTCAAGCTAAATACAAAAAACAATGCATCATCATTCACTTTGGGGAGACAGAGATGTCCCCACAAATTATCATATTAATAACAACGTTCTAAGCACACAATCAGTCGTGAGGAATTGGGGCACCCAGATTGATAGCCTGACTTTTGACCACCATGTTGCTTCCAATGTACGGAAAGCTTTTTACATGGCGCACCTCATCAGTAAGGGTATCTCATCCAGAGACAAGGTCATTACATCCCTGTATTCTTCCCTTATAAGGCCCATTATTGAGTACAATGCCCCACTTGGCATGTACCTCACAAAGCACATGCAGCAGCTGGAGATACCACAGAGGTTCCTCACCAGGAGAATCCAGGCCTCAAAAATCTACCATACACAGATAGGCTAAAAGCCCTATGTCGCTACTGTGTTTCATACAGACTCCTCAGAGCTGACCTCTGTCTGGCATACAAGGCAATCTTGGACCCCGCCTTGATAGGACTGCTGCATATCTGCAAGTCAGTCTCCACTCGAGTAACCCGCACACTCTGCCTCAACCTAGTCTGTGACATCAATAAGACTTGTTGGCGGGACAGATTTGTGTCCCAGAGACTCCCCCTATCTACAGAATAAACTCCCTTTCCATGTCAAGCAGAGTACCTCATTACCCCTTTTTAAGCGCAATCTGGATAACTGGATGGGAAATAGAAAATAAATCCCTGGGATGTCACCTGTGTCCCTGCTGGACAGGGGCATCGGGTGCTGATTTTGTGTATGCATGGGCTAAACTCTTGGCTAGGCTTATAAGGGCCTCAGGGCCAATAGCCTAGTAACTTCCTATGAAAACAAACTCCTAAACCGCAATACTAGCTGATCTGGTTTGTATGAACAGTAGTAGTGTTACAGAAAGGGTTTTTCTAAGGTAAGGTATAGGGTTAGGGTTGGCACACGTTAGTAAGGTGGGCAGGGATTTCGATAGGGAAGAACTTCATGCACTAGGTATTGTTTGAGAGGTGGCTTTTTAATCTGTTGTGGAGTGCAGCCATTTTGCATCAAAGTGATAATATCTCTTTGAATATCCATTGTTACATATCCACTGTTATCGTGTCTGACTACTGACTACACCTCTCATAATCTTGAGTTTTGGAGAGTTAGCCAGTCTAGGAGATGAAGTGGCCAAAGACATTTTTTTTGGGAAAGAAGGATTTGCGCTTTTCAGAAACTTTTCTAGCAGAAGCTGGCGGCAAGTTCTTCAGACCAACTAGTGTACATATTTAAAAAGCATTAAACTGGAAAAGTTGATAAATCCTGTACTAGATGTTCTTTGTGTTTCACTATTGCAGTCATCACATTTGGGTTGTCTGCTTGCAGTAGCCCTCAGTCGGCCTGATTATCAAAGTCTTGGGTCCTGCGTCAGTTGCTGTCTCATCTTCCATGATGTCAGGTAGTCCGAGATATAAAGCATGCAGCCGACGCCATTACATCAGTCTTTCTTGCCGTGCAGTGCCCGAAGCAGAAGCAGTTCGCAAGTGCCGGTCGGCTGACTTCTGAAATTTTCATTTTCGAGTTTCATAACCGAAGTCTTCAACTAAAGCTAAGTACCCCGTTGGGGAACTTTTTCTTGCTCTAAACCGATGTCCGTAAGTCAATAATTGTATTTCTTGTGGAAAGCAAATACCTCATAAAGATTTTCATTCGTACTGTATTCCTTGCCTAGGCCCTGACCACGATGTACCTCGCTGTCGGTTTTGTGCCTTATTTAAGCAACAAACTATTCGTCGTCGGTATAGTTATCCAGATATGTCATAGGCAAGCCGCCTATGTCCATAGCTGCCGACGACGCTTCTCCTAATCCAGTCGCCAGTTCGCCGGTACTCAGTGAGGCGCTTTCGCAGCCCCTGATACCCGCTACTTCAGATTTGCAGGCCTCTACTGAAACCCATTCGGAGTCCAGTATGCCGCGAGATGCTTCAACTATGGAACCTGGCGATGTCTCTACCTTGGATGAGTCCAGAGCCGCTGTGCAGGCACCGGCTTCTGAGGGTGTATTCAGGCCTACTGACTTGCATATTAAACCGAAGCCATCTTCTTCTTCAAGGCCTAAAACTCGAACCATGCCTAGAAAACAGATGCCCAGACCGCATGGTCAGGCCTCCATGCCTAAAAAACAAATGATAAGAATGGCTGAAGACGTTATTACTTTAATCAGGGAAAGCCAACCTTCCCCCTCTAAGAGACCTAGGACTGAATTTGCTTATGATACTTCTGACCAGGATTCTGAAATTTCTGTTTCCTCTGATGACCAGTATTTACCCTTATCTCCCTATGAGGATTCTGATAGAGGACTCTATTCCCTCTGCTTCCCCCTAGAGGATTTCTCTTTTGGTGTAACCTTGCATACTCTTAGGAAGCATTTTCGCTGGGAAAGCCAGGATTACTCTGATTCTAAAAAGAGGCTTAGGGATTTATTACTCCTGCCCCAACACAGGCCTTTAGCTAACCCTCCTGTACTAGACATTGTTGATGATGCCTTTTCGGAATCTAGCTTGGCCCCTGACTTTCTACCTCCTGCTCCCAGAAAAACTTGATAGATATTACAGGGTTCCTGACTCTCACAAGTTCCTTTTTAAAAGTCCTACTGCGGATCCTGAGACCATTTAGGGCATTAAGGCTAATACTGCCAAAAATCCTACCCCCTCTGATTGAGACTCCAGGACGCTGGATAGATGGGGTAAGAAGGTATACACTTCTGCAACCTTGGCCATTAGGGCCTTAAACTGCCAGTTTCATATGTTAAAGTATCAGCAGCATATTATTGGAGTGCTTAAATAGAAAGTGATGTTGATTCCTGACTGTGCTGAAAATAAGGATTTACAGGATTTAATGCATTCTGCTGAACAGGTTGGAAAACATACTTTGCAATGCGGTTTTGATTCACTAGAGGCATCTTGCAGGGCTGCTGTCACTGGGTCTGTCCTTAGAAGGCATGCTTGGCTTAAGGAGCAATCTTTGTCAGATCATGTTAAAGCTAAATTACTGGATGCTCCCTTAAATCAGGGCTGCCTGTTTGGCAACAAAGCAGAAGTTGTTCTTAAAAAGATGGAGGAAAAAGCTAAATCTATGCAAACTGTTAAAGATTTCCTACAAGTACAGTCTCCAAGATTTAGTAGGCATTGGCCCTCTAAGAATTGGTCCTTTCCTGCCTCTTCCAGGCCTTCTCAGTCCAAACCCAGAACCAGCAGAACACCCAGGGTATGCACAGGACTAAGCAGTGGGGGGCTCCCACTTCCAAATCAGGGAGTAGTAAGACTCCCCCCTATGGTAAGCTTGTCTCAATGACTTAACTTTAAAATTTCCAAGCACTTCTCAACTGACTGCTCCTTTAGGGGAAAGATTGCTCTACAGGCAAAAAACTGGGAACTCATTACCCAGGACAAATGGGTTTTAAATATATTTTCCCAAGGATACAGATTTCACTTCCACACATTACCAACCCCAAACGGTTGGCCAGATCTTCCCCCAAATCAGTGGACAGAGGCTGAAAAGCAAGTACTCTCTCTTAAGCATAAAGGCTATTCAGACTGTACCAGAAGAGGAAAAGGGACAAGGTTTCTACTCAAGACTTTTCCTCTTACCCAGAAAAGACATTTCACGGCATCCTATCCTGGACCTTTCTATCTTAAACACCTTTTTAGTGATTCCAAAATTCAAGATGCTAACTCTTCACCAGTTGCTTCCTATGCTAGGCAAAGATGCCTGGTTGGCACCACTTTGTCTTTAAAGGAAGCCTAGACCTACACATCCCAATCAGGGAATCTTGCAGAAGATACCTACGCTTCAGAGCAGGCTACATGCACCATCAGTTCTCTGCACTGCCCTTTGACTTATCTACTGTGTCCAGGGTATTCACAAAGTGCCTAGCTCCAGTCATTGCATTTTGCAGGCAAAGAAATATTCAAATATACCCATACCTGGACGATTGTCTAATTCAGGCAGAAAGCCAGGACATACTTTTGAATCATCTAGCATTTGTACAAAAGGTGCTAACTTGTCTGGGGTACACTATAAACGAAAATAAATCACATCTGGTACCCTGTCAACAAATTATATTCCTGGGAGCAAGCTTGAACACAACTTCCGAGATGGCTTTCCTCACGCCAGAGAAACAAATTAATTTGACAACTTACTTCAAACTAATGGCCACAAAAACCCTGCTATCTGCAAGGCAAATACTGCAAGCCTTGGGGTTCATAGCCTCCTGCATTCTACTACTTCCATATGCAAGACTGCATACGAGGAAACTACAGTGGTATCGAAAAAGCCTACGGTGTCAACATTCTCAGGATCTAGAAGCAATGATTCCTATCATACCTTGCCTACGGTTAGAGTTACTTTGGTGGGCAGAGGCCTGCCACCAAAACAAGGGACTACCATTCACTCTACCCCCCTGCCGCCCACACCCTAACTACAGACGCATCAGACTATGCATGGGGGCTCACCTGGCAGGGAAGTACATTCAGGGCAAATGGAACCCAAATCAAATGCACCTGCATATCATTCTAAAAGAAATGTTAGCTGCACAGAATGCTCTGACAGCCTTCAAGGACCACATTCTTCCAGGACAATTAATGGTAAAGACGGACAACACCACTGTTATGTGGTACATAAACAAGCAGGGGGGGTACCCATTCTTACCCCCCTCTGCAGACTAGCCATGGCTGTGTGGAACACAGCCTTGAGCTACCAAGTGCACCTACAGGCTGAATTCCTACCAGGAAAACTAAATACACTGGCAGATGAACTAAGCAGAAATCTAATGGACCCACACAAGTGGAAACTGGAACCAAAGACTTTCAACATGTTGAGAAACAAATGGGGGAGCCCAGATATAGACCTGTTTGCCTCCCCCCAGAACTACCAGTTGGACAAATTCTGCACAAGGACTCCCAACAAACAAGCTTGGAAAGTGGATGCTCTGTCCTTCAGCTGGAAAAATCTATCAGTTTATGCCTTTCCTCCTCTGCCTCTCCTCTCCAAAGTAGCACTAAAGATCAAACAGGACACACCAAGGATGATACTGATTGCACCAGACTGGCCACGCCAACACTGGTACCCCCTCTTGCGCAGTGTGTCACTGCTGGCTCCATGGCACCTGCCTCAGACCCCTACCCTGCTGTTATAGCAGAAGAGCCAGATTCTGCACCCTCAGCTTCAAACCCTGAACCTGGCAGCCTGGCTAATTACCTAATCTCTCCGTTACCATCCCTCAGTAAACAAGTGTTGGATGTCATTTTGGAGGCAAGGAGGCCTAGTACTAGGAAATCTTATGCTGAAAAATGGAAAAGATTCTGTGCCTGGAACCAAACTCAAGGGATGGGCACAGCAGCACCCAATTTACCTCAGATTCTTCAATACTTAACTGAGGTGCTTCAGAGGGGCCTTTCTTTTTCCTCCATCAAAATTCGCGCCTCAGCCAATTCAGCTCATTACAACACAGAACCACCCCTCTTCTCTCATCCACTGCTCAAGCAGTTCCTCAGAGGGGCCAAAAACTCAAGACCGCCCAGGAGAGCCCTAACTCCAGACTGGGACCTTAACTTTGTACGAGAAAAACTCACTCTTCCTCCTTTTAAGCCAGCTGCAAGTGTAGAGTTAAAATTCCTTTCTGGGAAAACAGCCTTCCTTTTAGCAATCACTTCAGCAAGAAGGGTATCTGAATTACAGGCCCTTATGGCAGTGGAGCCTTTCATCATCTTTCATGCGGACAGGGTGTCCCTCAGGACAAATCCCTCCTTCATGCCCAAGGTGGTATCCAGTGTGGCTCTTAATCAGCCCGTTCATTTGCCAACTTTCTTTTGTAATTCATAGAACAAAGGGGAACGGATACTGCACTCCTTAGATTGCACAGACAACTTAGATTTTACTTGGACAGGACTGAACCTCAAAGGAAATCTGACCAACTGCTGGTGGCATTTGCTGCAGGGGCAGAGGGGAAGGCTATTTCAGAGCAAACCATTTCTAAATGGAAAGGCCATTGCATTAATTTCTGCTATAAGCACCATGGAAAACCTATCCCACAGGGGAGTAGACCCCATTCAACCAGGGCTGCATCTACCTCTACAGCCTTTCTCAGAGGTGTCCCTACCAGGGACATCCTAGAAGCTGCTACCTGGAGTTCAGTACATACTTTCACCAAGCATTAACATTTTCCAATTTTCTCTAAATCCAGAGCTGGCTTTGCCACTGCAGTCTTGCAGGGCCTTATAGCTGGTCTTAATGCTATCTAAGATGTTCATCGTGCATTACAGCTGCAGTAGTTACATATGGGTTTTCAGCCGGCAGGCGGTCCCTCGGTCGGCCGAATTCCAAAGTCTTGGTCCGGCGTCGGTTGTTGTCGCGTACTCTTCTGACGTCAGGGAGGCTAGAGTATAAAAGACACAGCCGACGCCATCTTCTTCAGTCTTTTTTGCCGCACGGTGCCCGAAGCAGAAGCAGTTCGCAAGTGCCGGTCGGCCAGCTCCTGAATTACGAAAAAATTTCGGAACCGAAGTCTTCGTTAAAGCTAAGTACCCCGTTGGGGAACCTTTTCTTGCCTCAGACCGATGTCAGAAAAAGTTAATAATTGTATTTCTTGTGGGAAGCAAATACCGCATAAGGATTTCCATTCCCTTTGCATACCTTGTTTGGGCCCAGACCACGACGTCTCGGGCTGCCGCTTTTGTGCTTCTTTCAATAAATGCACCATCAAGCGTCGGGCTAGTCGCCAACATTATTTTGAAAAGCGTTTAACTATAAAATGTCGTGGGATACTCCGACTACCGCTATGTCC